>NW_011144513.1:0-823 GCF_000146605.3 Meleagris gallopavo
CCACCAGACTTCCCTGTTTGTGAACAGCAGGTCTAGTGGGGCAGTTCCTCTCGTGGGCTCTCTGACCAGCTGCGTCAGGAAGTTATCCTCTATGCATTCCAGAAACCTCCTAGACTGAAAATGGAATTGAAATTCAACAGTTTGCAATGAAATGAAGTGGTGCCATCCGTATTAAAATCAAATGAAGCAAAATGATATTAAAAGTCGCCGTGCCATTGAATTGAATGCTCACAAAATCATATGAAATAATGAAATGAATTGAAATGGAGTGGTGTCATCTGGACTGAAAGGATGCAAAATGAAATGTAATGAACTGAAATGAAATGGTGTCGAGTGGAAAAAATTAAATGAAATGAAACAAAGTGAAATGAAATGGAGTGGTGTTGTCTGGAATATCAGAATGCTAAATGAAAGGTAATGAATTGAATGGAAATGAAATGAAAATAAATGGAGTGCTGAAGAGTGGAGAAAATGTAAATGAAATTGAAAGAAGTGTGATGAAATAAAATAAAATGAAGTGGTGTCATGTGGGAAAAAAAAAGAAATGAAGTGAAATGAAGTAGAACCGTATGAAGAAAAGAGATATGAAATGCAATGAAATGCAGTGAAAAGAAGTTGTGCTGATTGGATAAAAAGAGAATTGAAATGAAATGCAGTGGTTTCGTGTGCATAAAAGGGATATGAAATGAACAAAATGAAATGAAACGTAAAGAAGTGAAATAAATGCATGTGATTCCTGTTTGTCAACAGTTTACGGGCTGGTTCGGTCCGGTTCTGTGACTAGAAGGGCAGAGGGATCCGCGCCCCCGGAAAAGGAAAATAG
>NW_011144514.1:0-1072 GCF_000146605.3 Meleagris gallopavo
CATCACCCATCACACAGCCTGCAAATAAAACAACCCCCCTTCCTCACTACACAGACAGACCCAAACATCCTCCACCACCGCCGCATGGCACCAAGATGGGGACATGGCACAACCCCAACCCCACAGAACGGGCACAGGTAGGGTGGGGGCACAACTCCCAGGCCCCACAGATGCAAGCTGTCGTACACCCGTTGATGTCCCTACACAAACCCCAGCGTGCAGCCCCCCAACCTCCCCCCTCCAGCTCTCCCTGCCCCATTGCAACACGCTGCTGTGTTGCATCACCCGCTGCCCCCACCCAGCACAGCGCTGGCACTGGGCTGAGCCACGCGTGGCAGCGGTGTGGGATGGAGGTGGCATTGGCCATCGAGGTGCTGGGTTGGGTTATGGGATGGAAGGGGACACGTCGGCTCGCTGTGGTGGGGATGGGAAGGGAACACAGCGTGCGGTGCACAAAGCTGCTCTGCACTGCACAGAGTGGAGGTGGAGGGAGGGGGGGGCACTGACATGTCCAGGGGAAGGACATCCAGAGGGGATTTCCTCCCCCTCTTTGGGTCAATCCCGAGTGCAGCAGGCTGTCTGAGGGCTCCCAGCCCCACAGAGGATGCTCCCGACCCACTGAGAGGAGCGCAGAGCAGCTGCAGCAATGCTGGAGGTGCTGCCCTTCTCCCAGCACGCAGCATGAAATGGGTTCCTGCGCAGCAGAAAGGGCAGCAAAGCCCCCAGCCTTCCCCTTCCCCCAGGGTGCAAAGCCCCACTCCTTTCTTTGCAGCACCACGACCTGAGCAGAACATTTTACACCAAAGGGAACACATCGCTACTGGTCTGCATGCAGGTGGGGACACCCAGAGCGTGGCTCTGTGACGGATGCTCTACTGGGTCCCATCCCACATGCAGGGACGCAGCTGCAATCCTGCAGCCCAGGGTGGGGATTGGGGAAAGCAGGGAACAACTGTAAGGTGTTTTCTAGCCTCTGAGAGGGGAAAGGGAGAGGTTCCTCACTGGGAAACCTGCAGCTGAAGAACGTCCCCTGCTCCCCATACCCCCTCATTGCTGGGGCCAGGGGTCCCCA
>NW_011144515.1:0-1281 GCF_000146605.3 Meleagris gallopavo
AGGACAGTTGGACTAGATGATCTTGTAGGTCCTTTCCAACCTTGTGATACTATGTTTCTGTCGTTACACCTTTGTCGTAATGCCTTTCCCATTGTATTGATCTGTCCAATTGCTACATTTGGCGAGAAAGGAAGGTACTTATTTATGATGGATTACTTTAAAAAAACTATGTGTTGGATGGTCACTGGGACCTCAAATACACCAAAAGAGGAACTCCCAGGGAAAACACAGGGATTCCTAGGTTCCCCATGGTTAAGTGCTGCTCAGATTATTGAAGAATGGGGACCTGTAAGGAACAATGGTGCCATTATTAAATCCCCATCAAAAATGGCTGACTTCCTGAATAAATTAGGACAAAACTTTTTGACAACTGAGAAAAGAATAGTAGCAGAATCAGCCGCGGCATGGCCACTGCTTCTCACTATTAATGCATATCATTCATCAGAAGAAGACTTAAAAGATGAAAACGAGCTTTTGAAATCTTGTATTAGACAACTGGAAAGTAAAATGACATATTTGACAGGGCAAACTGCCCCACCTTTAGATGGAATTTCCCCTTTGAAATTAAGACCCATATCACTAGAAGGGGAAAAGACTTAGATCAGCAGGATCCTTGGATCCTAGTTGAACCCAAGAACAAAAAGAAGGCCAAGCAAACTAAAAGCCAACTAGAGGATCTGGGAACCTCAGATCCTCTAGAAATAAGGTCAATTATAACTCAGAAGACAAAAAAAAATCCACTACAGACCAGCAGGGTTGGCACCTGAAGAGTGGTCCCCTGTGCATACCACATTACATATAACAGTGTGCCTGTACGTAGCCGCTGAGCTGTTACAAATACTTAAGCAAAGACCATGAAAGAGCATAGCAGCCTGGTATCTCTTTCTGGATATCCCTCTTGGTGAAACGTTTCCTTGTGAACCTAGAATCTTCTGATACAAGTGAGCAATCTTCTTCCCTTCCTTGGTAGAACCTTTCTATTGTGCCGATCCTTCTGTCATCACACCTTTGTTATAACGCCTTTCCCATTGTATTCATCTGTCCAATTGCTACAAGTCTGCTTTTCTCCAGGCTAAACAAACCCTGTTCCCTCAACCTTTCCTCATAGGAGAGGTGCTCCAGCCCTCTGATCATCTTAGTGGCCCTCCTCTGGACCTGTTCCAAGAGCTCTGTTTCTGTATTGTGCTGGAAGCCCCAGGCCTGGATGCAGTATTCCTAATGGGGCCTCACAAGAGCTGAGTAGAGGGGGACAATCACCTCCCTCTTCCTGCTGGCCACCCC
>NW_011144516.1:0-615 GCF_000146605.3 Meleagris gallopavo
TTCGGGGGGGACGTCTCCCCCCCCCTCCCTCTATGTTCAGACGTGGATCTGTTTGCAGAGGCGCTATCACGTTCCATCGGGCCACCTGAGACGGCTTTTGAAAGCGCGCACTGTGAAATTCATAGCGGTAATTTAGACAAAATCCTCACTGTATATTAATGAAAGACGGCCCCATGGCACCGCTCCTATCCTCCCCATTCAGTGTAAACAAAACCACGAGACTCGCTCGGCTTTTTGAGCCCGATCCAAGCAAAATCGGCTGGAAAGGAAAACACGGGGCTCTGGCACGGAGCGCTCGAGCGGCTGCACCTGGAGATCTCCCATTGAGTCAATGGAATCTGTGTTGGGGCTTTGCTATAGATTTTAAGAAATGTAAAACAGAAGACCTTTGGGGACACCGAAAGTAACCCCCTTCCATCCCCCACCCAACCTCGTTCTGTCGGGGTTCACCACCGCTCTCCCCGCGGGGTTCCCCCGCTCTCCGGGGCGCACACGCGTGGCGTGGGAACGCCGAACGTCCGAGTGGTGCCCCTGCGCTGTCAGTCCCCGCGGAGCGCTCCGTCCGCCCGCGCTGTTGTTGTCGTCGCCACTTTCCCTTTTTTTTCTTCTTCTTCT
>NW_011144517.1:0-854 GCF_000146605.3 Meleagris gallopavo
AAAAAAAAACCTTCAGTTTTTTTTTTTTAAACACAAAACTGTAAACTCTAAGATACTGAATCAATCACGTTATCTATAAGTGCCAACAGTGTTATTTTGTCATGCTGATTTCAATGGTATTTTTTTTTAAAAAGGGAAAATATCAACAATTATTATAATACAAAGGGCTTGCAAATATACAAACAGATAGAGGAGTTTAATAACAATTCATGATGAACTATGTGGAACCCAATTCGAATTACAAAAGTTCACTTCGCTTGTTTGTTTGCTTTTAAATCAAAACCGTGGTGTGTCTTGGACACAGTTCCTTCTACCTAGAATATAATCCCCACAGTTCATTTTCTGTCCGAAATATCAAAAAACCGAGATTTGGGGGGAGCTGTATGACACGTGTGGTTCATTCAGGTCTATATAATTATAGCTCTCTCAGCTTCAAGCTTAGATTTTGGGTCACCACCTTAAGTGCGCTTCCATCACCGTGATGTTGAGTTTGTGTTTCTCTCTCTCTCTCTCTCTCTCTCTCTCTCTCTTTTTTCCTTTCTTCCTATACGATACGTTCCTGGACTCAGTTTTAATTCTTTCAGAACATATATTTTAAGGATACACAGGTTTTTTTTTTTTTTTTCTTTTTTCTTTTTTTTTTTTTAAAGTAAGTCCTAAGTATTATATCAAAAATTATTATAGAACCACAGAATAAACTGGTTTGAAACCAGAAAAATACAAAAAAGAACAGCTATAGGTACATAGACACATAGGACAATTAATAATTTGGAAAAAAAAGACTTCCTTCCTTCCGTTCTGCTCATTTTCTCCAAATTTCCTTTAAATGCACTTTAAGCGAGAATTGTTTAAAA
>NW_011144518.1:0-523 GCF_000146605.3 Meleagris gallopavo
AGCCAACACTAGTATTACTAGGAAAAAAAAAAAAGGAGGGAGTACTCTGCCATAACTGAATTGCATTGACTCAGTGAAGAGTTTGATGCACTCTGTCAAAAAGCGGTTAGAAGAAGACAAGGAAATGAGGAAAAGAGATGTGAGGAGAGGGTGAATGAGAGCAGCAGAGAGTGGCAACCTTGGCTAAGCTGCCTATGGCCATGCAGACATAGGTCAGAGAAACTTCCTTGCACTGTTCTGCTGAGGTGGTGATTACATAAATCAACGAGGACATACCATTTCTAAATACAAGAAGTTCAATTTTTTTCTAGTAAATGGACAATACCATGGAGTGGGATGTAAGTGGAGTTTAGCCAGGTTGAATTTGAGCATCTTTGCATCAAATGTACCATCTCTTGGCAAGTGCCAGCTGCACAGAAAACAAATAACTCCTCCTTAGGGTGAAGGTGGAAGCTCGCAATTCCATAAGTATGGGGTCTCTTTTTTTTGTAATTTCATCCCTAAAAAAACACTGCTCAGCAAT
>NW_011144519.1:0-789 GCF_000146605.3 Meleagris gallopavo
CACCCCCCCGGGCTCCTTTCTTTAAGGAGGATTGCTCTTACCTGTGCTCCTCATCCAGGGGTAGATACGGAAGTTACTGTCGCTTTGTAAATCTGAATCCCTCTGGTCCGTTTTGTTGCAGTTCTGCTTGGAAGCATCTCCCGGACACATCATGGAGAGGTTTTGCTCAAAGGGGGAACAGTGCATGTTGAAGGAGCCGGGCTCCAGGCCGTACCCCGAGGAGTACATGCCGGGGGGTTGGGGATGCACGGCGCTGCCGCTGGAGTACAGCCCGGGCATGGAGGAGGCGAAGGGAGGCGTGGAGCCGGCCCCATAACCCGTTCGTTGGGTATTGGAGGCGAAAGCGCAAGAAGTTTGCTCGGGAAAGACTCCGGATGAGAAAACCGAACTTGCGGCTTGATATTTAGAAAATAAGCATTCGCATAATACAATGAACTCATAATTTGGCCGGGTGATTTGTAGGTCGGGACGTTTTAGTGTCGGTTTTACGAGGTACCGTGATATATTACGGAATTAGAGTCCAGATTTACACCAAAAAGGAGCCCTTTTTCCTCCCGGCCCATGTGACGCGCGGGCACGTGGCTCCAGCGGCGCCAATCGCCGCCCGCTCCCTCCTCGGGGGCAAAAAATTGTAGTGCTGCTGGATTTATAAAATATGATAAATAATTGATGCGATATAAAACCCTCCAAGATCTATGCTGGAAGGGGGTGAAATTGTGCTGGAGTCGATAAGCAACCTGTAATCAGTTTTCAGCTGAGACCGAGGGAGAAAGAGAAAGGCGAAGGGGA
>NW_011144520.1:0-705 GCF_000146605.3 Meleagris gallopavo
CCCCGTGCCGGCACAAAGCTGGCGCAGGGAGGGACCGGTGACTGCAAGCAGCACTAATTGATCGCGATTAATTCAGCTCCTACCTCCCCGGGTGGCAGGGAGAGATGCTGAGACACAAACGCAGCCCACAGAGCTCCCAAAACGGGCTGTGCTCTCCCCCACGCACCCCTTCCCCCAAACCCGGGGGGACGAGCACCCATCCATCCTTGCCGTGCCAATGGGGCGCAGTGGGGTGCTGGGAGCCCAACTCTGCTGGGTGCCACCCCAAAGGTGTCGGGGACACACGGTTGGGGCCGGGCCCTTGGGGCCAATCTCCTTCCTCGGGGTGTTTTGAGAGAAGCTGGCAGAGGGGCTGTGTGGCTCATCTCCTGGTACCCCAAACCCCTGGGATGCAGGGATGGGAGGTGTGGGGATGGTGGATGGAAGGATGGGGGATGGAGGGATGCGGGGATGTGGGATGCGGGGATGAGAGATACTGGGATGGGGAACATAGGGATGGGGAATGCAGGGATGGGGGATGTGGGGATAGGGGACATAGGAATGGGGGATGCAGGGATGTGAAACTAAGGGTTGGGGGATGAAGGGATGGGAGGTGCAGGGATGGAGGATGAGGGGATGAGGGACAGAGGGATGGAGGATGAAGAGATGGGGAATGTGGGGATGGGGGATGTGGGGATAGGGGGTGCAGGAACGGGGAATTAAGGG
>NW_011144520.1:2721-3360 GCF_000146605.3 Meleagris gallopavo
GGGTCCGGCTGCACCCCACGTGTTCCAGCACGCAGAGCTGGGTTCTGGGGGGGTTCTGCCTCAGTTTCCCTCGCTGTGCGGTGGGCAGGAGGGGCACAGCAAGCTGCGGGACCTGGGGGTGCCAAGAAGGAGCAGGCTGGCTCTGCACCCACACGCCCTGATGGAGGGATGGAGATTCTCATCTGCGCCTCAGTTTCCCCGTGGGTTTCATCCCAGCGCCCACCCACGGGACCCCCAACCCCACCCCACTGGGGGCTGTGCTGTGCGGGGTGCCCAGCGGGTGGGTGCCTGCAGGGAGGGGGGGTCCCAGCACAGCCCGGTGGGGCGGTGGGCAGCCTGCAGACCCTGCAGGGCTGGAGCAGAGAGCTAACCTTGACACAGTTGCAGCAGTCGCTAATAGCAGGCAATACGCCTGTTCTTGGGGGACTGTTGCAGTTGCTAAGATACTGGCAGCAGTGTGAATGGAAATGGGTCAGTAAACCTGTGGAGAGATAGTGTGACACTGTAACCAGCACAGCTGTTGCAGCCTACATCGAAATCCCACCCTTTCAATATTTATCACTCCCGCCTTCGGCTCCTTCCTCCCAGCGATTTTCCACCTTCCTCCCCGCGCGGCGCTGCGCCCGGCGGCTGAGATGG
>NW_011144521.1:0-686 GCF_000146605.3 Meleagris gallopavo
CGGCTGTCGCCACGTCCCCATCAAAGTGGATCCTCATGTCGATGTGCTGCACCTGGGGACACCGCTGTCACCTCCCTGTCACCTCTCCCCATGGCGTCCCCTCCCCATTGTGTCACCCACCCCCAATGTCACCTCCCCCCCACGGTGTCACCTCCCTTCTGTGTCACCTCCACCTACAGTGTCACCCAACCCCATTGTCACCCAACCTCCATGGTGTCACCTCCCCATGGTGTCACCTCCCCTCTGGATCACCTGTACTCCAATGTCACCCACCCCCACGGTGTCACCTCCCCCCTGATGTCCCCACGTCCCCATCAAAGTGGATCCTCATGTCGATGTGCTGCACCTGGGGACACCGCTGTCACCTCCCTGTCACCTCTCCCCATGGTGTCACCTCCCCTCTGGGTCACCTGTACCCCAATGTCACCCACCCCCATGGTGGTGTCACCTCCCTCCACGGTGTCACTTCCACCTACAGTGTCACCCAAACCAGATGTCACCCAATCTCGATGTCACCTAATCCCACTGTCACCCAACCTCCATGGTGTCACCTCCCCTCTGTGTCACCTCCCCCCATGGTGTCACCTCCCCCCCAATGTCACCTACCCATGGTGTCACCTCCCCTCTGTGTCACTTCCCCCCAGGTGTCACCTCCCCCCCACTGTCACCCACCCACGCTGTCACCC
>NW_011144522.1:0-646 GCF_000146605.3 Meleagris gallopavo
AGGAGAGGAGAGGAGAGGTGAGGGTTAGAAGGCAATGGAATAAGAAGAAACGATATCCCTTTCCATCCCATTCCATCCTTTTCAATTCCTCTCCTCTCCTCTCCTGCCCCACAGTTGGCACCCGTACGCGGATCGTTCGTGGGACGATTCGGGGAAGGGGACACTGGCAGGATGGTCGCGAGAGTGGTTGGCACAGTGTTGCTGTTTCTGGTAATTGGTTCCGAATTAAGTGTTGTGGTAGCTGTATGCGAGGTCATGACCTGCCCTCTGTATCCACGGTTGAGTGGGAAGCTGCCGAGAAACTGCTGTCAAGTATACTCTCTAAGGGTGGGGAGCCGTCATCTTGTAATGGCATGACTGAGCAGGTACACTGTGCTCGGATGAATGGACATTTGTCATAAGTGACGCTGATATTCTGCGTCAGCGAATGGTGTGATACTGGGGACCACATGTGGGACTCAGTCATTAGTGGTGGAAAGGAAGAAAAACTATTGCGGACCCTTGGCCCCTTGTGGAGGTCTATTATTAACTCTTTAAAAGCTATGCAGGCCGAGCAACAGGTAGCTGCTGCAGCTATACAGGCATGGGCTGGTACAACAACTAATTTGGCTTCGGAGTTCTACGTGCCTGTGTTGGAAATATCCAA
>NW_011144522.1:2231-3623 GCF_000146605.3 Meleagris gallopavo
TAAATTCTTGTACATGCCAAGTTCTCCAAAACCATTACTTGGGCATGACATATTAGAACAGTTGAATGTAGAGATTAAATTCAGTAGAGAAAATTGGAGCTAAGTGTCAAGCAAGACCAATTGACTGAAAATTTTTGAAAAAGTTTGGCTTTAACATAAACTGGGAAAAGCAATGTTGGTACCCCCAGAAGTTACGTAAATCCTAAGTCAGGTATACACAGGATTGCAGGCATCAGGAATGCCTGGCAGAGCCAAAAATGCAGCCCAATAAAAGTTAAGTTAAAGATGGGAGCCAGCCCAACCAGGGTAAAGCAATGCCCTTTGAGGATACAAGATTGTAGGAGAATAAAAGAAATAACTTTTTGAATTTTGGATTATTAATTGGATAGGAATTCAAATACAGCACCCTAATCTTGCATATGAGAAATTGGATGGCAAGAGCTATAGTTAGGTAGAAGATTTGAGGGCAAATAATAGAAATGTTGAATATATACAACCCATGGTGTATATCTTCATTAATCAAGTTAAGGAATAAGTAGGTGAGGTTTACCGTTCTGGATTTGAAGCACACCTTTTTCTGCCTGGTTTTGCCAAAGAAAGTCTAAAATGCCTCTGAATAAGAAAACTCCAATATGGGGTGTAGGAAAAAAAAATAGTAATGAAAATTCAGTTAACCTGGACAGTGTTACCCAGGGTTGTGAGAACAGCCCAATGATTTTTGAAAACTGGTCAGCTTGTGAGCCTGAGATTTGGGTTCCTCTATTCCACGGTGGAACTTCACTGCAGTATGTGGATGCCACAGTAACAAAGGAGGACTGTGTACAATGGACTGTGAGTTTGCTGAATTTCTTGATTTAAATGGCTATCAAGTTTCTCAACAGAAAGCACAACTGATCAAAGAGAAGGAAGCAATTTGCTGAACACCCAGAACAACAACGCAGAGCTACCTCCAAGCCAGCAGTGTGACTTGCACGGAGACTGTCTGTGCCAGCTGGTCAGACCTACAGGAGGAACGGCTGGACGATGCTGAGGATTCCTGCATTCATCGATGGAAGGAGTTTTGTGAAGACAAGGAAACTGTAAGGCAGGATATGCAGTAACTGCTACTGACAAGGTAACTGAAGCAAGACCTTTTCTTGTGGGGACCTCCACTCAGGAGGCTGAAATAACTGCCTTGACAAGAAGCTTAAATATATGGACAGATGCTAAATAAGCTTTTGGGGTGGTACCTGCTCATAGTACCATCTGGAAAGAGCGAGAGTTGCTTACACAAAAGGAAACATTCAGCATGATGTAAATCTACCAAAGACCAGCATGGCTGTTAGGCACTGTAAAGGACATCAGAAGAGTGACACTGTACAGGAAACTGGGAATTGATGGTGGATCAGGTGG
>NW_011144523.1:0-1040 GCF_000146605.3 Meleagris gallopavo
CAATTGGCCCGGAAGTGACCAATAGCTCCCCCCAGTGGTTGACCTGGAAGTGACCCCATAATGCCACACCTGACCCCATAACCCCACTCCTGACCCTCTGACCTTCTGACCCCCCGGTGTGACCTTTGACCTCTGACCCCCCAGTACCCGTTTAAGGCTCTGTTCTGCTGCCCGTAGCCCCACGTCTCACCCCATAACCTCATACTTGAGCCCGTATCTGACCCCATAACCCCACACCTGACCCGATAACCCCACTCCTGACCTGCTGACCTTCTGACCCCGGTGTGACCTTTGACCTCTGACCCCTCAGTACCCATTCAGGCTCTGTTCTGCTACCCATAACCCCACACTTCACCCCAGAGCCCCGTACCTGAGCCCGTATCTGACCCCATAACCCCACACCTGACCTCATAACCCACTCCTGACCCCCTGACCTTCTGACCCCGGTGTGACCTTTGACCTCTGACCCCTCAGTACTCATTCAGGCTCTGTTCTGCTGCCCATAGCCCCACGTCTCACCCCAGAACCCCGTACCTGAGCCCGTATCTGACCCCATAACCCCACACCTGACCCGCTGACCTTCTGCCCCCCGCTCTGACCTTTGACCTCTGACCCCCCAGTACCCGTTCGAGGCGCTGTTCCGCAGCCAGCACTACGCGCTGGTGGACAACAGCTGCAGGGAATTCCTTTTCCTCTGCGACTTCTTCGCCGTCTCGGGGGCGGACGCCATGCAGCTCTATGGGGCCGTCATGGGGAGAACCCTCACCATGTTCCTGGTGGGCATTTTGGGGTCATTTTGGGGCTTTTTTGGGGTCTTTTTTTGGGGGTCACGATGGGACAGATCCTTAGGAAGTTCCTGGTGGGCATCTTGGGGTCATTTTGGGGTATTTAGGGGCATTTTGGGGTTATTCTATGGGGCCGTCATGGGGAGAACCCTCACCATGTTCCTGGTGGGCATTTGGGGTCATTCCGGGGTTTTTTGGTGTCATTTTGGGGTCTTTTTTGGGGTCACGATGGGGAGAGTCCATGGGATGGGCATT
>NW_011144524.1:0-706 GCF_000146605.3 Meleagris gallopavo
CAGAAAAAAAAAAAAATTACAACCTCTTTTTGGAATTTTGAAAATACCTCTCTTTATATTTACTGTTCTTAATACTAATTTCTCTACTTCTACAATTAGTTGTTGACCAGATATTTCTGTAGCTAAAGAGAGTTTCTCTACTGTCTTTGGGAGGAGAAAAAGGAATTAAATTTCATTCTACATTTTTAAACAACATGAAAATAAATGCTAAGGAATGTATAGCAGATAAGAAAACAGTTTATGGCTTAATTTGATGTTGATTTACCTACAAAATCTTTTTAATGCAAATACGTTTAATCTTTTTCTCCACTAGTGGTACAAGAAAGTAAATTTTAGATGAGTGTTACTACTACACACTAGTCACGTATAATCTTAATTGAATAACTAAGTTCAAAAATTACCAACTCAGCAAAGTTGTAGGTCAATCTGTTTTGCTGAGAACAAGGAGCAAGTGACAAAACAAACAAACAAAACAACAACAACAACAAAAACCTTCAGCCATGTTACAGATAAAAGTCTACATTTTCCAAATCACATTAATAGGGCCTCTAAAACCTCATTTTTGAAGGTTAGTAAATGTAATTTCTGAGTCACAAATATAGAACTGTTAATTCTCATATTCATAAAAGTTTAATCTGTTTTTTAGGAATATTGATCCTTATTTGAACAATGAGTAATTAAATATTTTGCCTATTGAATGTGAAAA
>NW_011144525.1:0-517 GCF_000146605.3 Meleagris gallopavo
CATAGCCTGGTGAGAAAGAATGGAAGGAGTTTTAAGCTAGGATCAGAGGGGAAAGGAGTTAACCTAAGGAACACTAAGGTTATGCCAAGGGATGATGCAGTACTCTCTGAGGATGGCAAAGCTAATGGGAGCACCTGTGCTGCTCCAGGGAGTGTTGAGGGTTCAGGAGCACATCTGAAATGCTTGTATACCAACAAACATACAAGCATACATATACATACAGTATGAGGAACAAATGGGATGAAGTGGAAGCTTTTGTTCTCTCCAAGTGCTCTGATACCATCAATATCAGTGAGACTTGGTAGGATGAGTCCCACAGCTGAGTGCTGGGAAGAAGGGCTGTTGGCTGTTCAGGAGGGGCTGGAGATGTGTGAATGTATTGTCCTGTATGTATGAGAGAGACCAGACTGTATGGCCATTGCTGTTAGGGGTAATATGGTAGAGAGCCTCTAGCTGAGGATTAAGGGGATGGATAGCAAAGCAGGTGTTGTTCTGGCCGTCTCCTAACAACTGCCTA
>NW_011144526.1:0-906 GCF_000146605.3 Meleagris gallopavo
CTTAATGAACAGCTAATTGGGGCTGTCTAGACAGGAAAGGAAAAAAAAAAAGGAAAAAAAAAGCAAAGCAAGAAAGAAATCTGTCCGCAGTGCAAACGGCAGCTGTGGGGCTGGGAGAGGCTGCTGTGGGGTGGCTCTATAGGGAGCGTGTGCCTAAATGGGGGGGTCCCAAGGTAACCCCATAGCACCTATTGGGGGTCTGTGTCTAAATGGGAAGGATCCTATAGGAAATGGGGGGTCCTGTAACAAACCCACGGCACCTATGGGGGGCCCTACAGCAACCCCATGGCACCGATGGAGGGTATCTGTCTAACTGGGGGGGTCGTATAGCAGCCCCACGGCACCTATAGAGGGTCTGTGTCTCAATGTGGAACTGGCAGCACCTCTGACCCAGGGGCCCCATAGCACTGCACCAACACAGAGCTCCTTCGCTGCCCTATAGGAACACCACAGCCCCTGCAGGGAACCCCCGACCCGCTGCGCCCCACGGCAGCCCCACAGGGGGCAGCCCCACACGTACCCCCTTCCATGTCCTCTGTCCAGTTGCGGCTGCTACTCGTGGGTGAGTTGGACGAGGTGTAATACTCGCCGCCGGGGCTCGTGTCGATGTCATCCTCCATGGAGCCAGACTTGTGCCGTTTGCTCCTGAGAACAGCCAAAGGTCAGCGTCCCCTGCCACGCTACGGGGCTGCTGTGATATCAGTGGGGCGACCCCAAGGGAGGCAGCCACAAGGACCCCATCCTGCCACGGTCCCCAGCCCCGTGGTGACGCTGGGATGTGCTGTGCCCACGGGGACGCACCCAGAGCCCTGCAGCAGGGGGGCTAAAATCTGGTAGGGTGTGAACACACTGCAGTGCAAAACCCATCCTGGGGTGCCAACCCCAACAGCGGGGGGGGGGAAACCA
>NW_011144527.1:0-978 GCF_000146605.3 Meleagris gallopavo
CAGGACCTCCCCAGCCTGAGTCCCCTGGGACCCCTGAACCCTCATGGATCTCTCCCAGACCTTCCTGACTCCATTGAGACCCCCGAGGACCCTACAGAACTACTCCAAACCTTTCTGAGACCCTTCCTCAAGCCTTTCTGACCCCATCTGGGGCTCCATTCGACCTTCATGGATCTCCCCCAAGCTCTCCTGAGCCCATTGTGATCCCTGAGGACCCCACAGCACCATCCCCATTCCCCCTGAGACTTCAGCCTCTCCCACAAATGCTTTTTGGAGCTGCCCCCAGACAGCTCCACGTCCCCTATAAGCCTCCCAGAGCCTCCTGAGCTTCCCCCTCACGCCCTTGACGTGAGTCCCACATCCCATAATTGCTGCTCAGCCCCTCTGTGTCCCATCCTCCTCCTTCCAGCACATCTCCAGTCGGCGACACCGGGATGGGGTGGCTGGAAAACCCAACCCACTGCTGAGCCGCCACAAGAAGCCCCGGAGCCCCCCAGAGCTGGTGAGCGGGATGGGGGCATCTGTGGGGCATGCTATGGGGCAGAGGTGTCTATAGGGCATCCTGGAAGTGTGTTATGGGGCAGGGGAGTGTCTGGGGATATCCATATGTGTCTGGGAGGTACCTCATGGGGCGGGGGCGTCTTTATGGAAGAGCGAAGCGCCTTGGGGTGTCTGTAGGGTGCCTCACTGTATTTTAGGGTGTATCTCATGGAGCTGAGGGGGCTGGGGATACCCTGGAGGTGCCCTGTGGGGCAGAGGGGTGCTCACAACTACCTATAGGGTGATCAGAGGCTTACGTAGGGTGCTTGGAGCAGGCCTGGGGGTGTATGGAGGGTGTCTGCAGGGGGGACCCTGGAGGTGGGGGATGCTCCAGGGTGTCCCTGTGGATCTGGAGGGGTTGGAAGCGGGAGGGGGGGAGGTTGTGGGGCGCACGTGAGGGCGTATGGGGCAGTACTGACCCCCTCCCTGCCCCCGCAG
>NW_011144527.1:19586-19711 GCF_000146605.3 Meleagris gallopavo
GGCGCGCGCCCGGCCCCGCCGAGGAGCCCCGCGGACCTGGGTGGTCGGAAATGCTCCAAGGAGAGCGGCGTCGGGGTGCACCCGCCCCGGGGAGCACGGAGCCCGCGGGGTGACTCACCGCCGCC
>NW_011144527.1:21175-21377 GCF_000146605.3 Meleagris gallopavo
GAGGGGAGCAGGGAGACACCCTACAAGGGGGTGAGGGGAGCAGGGAGATCCCCTACAAGTGGGGGGTGAGGGGAGCAGGGAGATCCCCTACAAGTGGGGGGTGAGGGGAGCAGGGAGACACCCTACAAGTGGGGGGTGAGGGGAGGAGGGAGACACCCTACAAGTGGGGGAGGGGAGCAGGGAGACACCCTACAAGTGGGGG
>NW_011144527.1:21397-23589 GCF_000146605.3 Meleagris gallopavo
AGGAGATGGAGGGTGTCTCCGGGGCTGCCGGCGCCCGACGGCATGGGGGAGATGAGGTATAGGGGAATCTGAGGCCACTGGGGTTCGTGGGAGGGCTGAGGGGTCCCACAGCCCCACAGCTGGGTGAGGGGAGCAGGGAGACACCCTACAAGTGGGTGAGGGGAGCAGGGAGACACCCTACAAGTGGGGGAGGGGAGCAGGGAGACACCCTACAAGGGGGTGAGGGGAGGAGGGAGATCCCCTACAAGTGGGTGAGGGGAGCAGGGAGACACCCTACAAGTGGGGGGTGAGGGGAGCAGGGAGACACCCTACAAGAGGGTGAGGGGAGGAGGGAGACACCCTACAAGGGGGTGAGGGGAGGAGGGAGACACCCTACAAGGGGGGGAGGGAAGCAGGGAGATCCCCTACAAGGGGGTGAGGGGAGCAGGGAGACACCCTACAAGTGGGATGGGAAACCTGGAGGTACCTCAGAACTGGGATGGGATGGGAAGAAGCCCTGAGGTACTTCAGAACCAGGATGTACCAGGTAAGCCTGCAGGTACCCCACAACCCCACAAGCATGGTGCAATATGAAGCCACAGCCCCACAACTGGGCTGTGACGGGAAATCTGGAGGTGCACCGTGGCTGGAGGGAGTTCAATAGGGAGTTTGAGGGCACCCCATAACTGAGGTTTAACAGAGATCCCAAAGATTCCTCATGGCTAAGGAGGGAGCCTAAAGGCACCACGGGGCTGCAAGTTTAATGGGACCAGGATGGATGGGAAGCCTGGAGGCGCCCCAAAACTGCAATTTAATGGGGAGCCTGGAAAGGCACTGTTTCTGGAGAAAGGTTCAGTGGCCAACCTGGAGCACCCCATGGATGGAAGGCTTAACAGGGAGCCCAAAGGCACCCCATGGCCACAGGGGGCCTAGAGGGAGCACAGAGGCACCTCAAGACTGGGATTTAAGGAGAAACCTGCAGGCACACTGCAGCTAGAAGGGATTCAACGGTCAGAATGGGAGAAGACTGTGGATAAAAGGGTAAAACGGGTAGAATGGAAGCGCCCTACAGCTGGGGCGTGACAGGGGGAGGAAAGGCAGCGTGCCCTATAGGTGGGACGTGATAGGGAACGCAGATGCAGTGTGCCCTACAGCTGGAGCTTAACAGGGAGTACAGAGACAGCTGTGCCCTATAGGTGGGACATAACAGGGAATGCAGAGACAGCTGTGCCCTATAGCTGGAACTTAACAGGGAGTACAGAGACAGCTGTGCCCTATAGGTGGGACACAACAGGGAATGCAGAGACAGCTGTGCCCTATAGCTGGAACTTAACAGGGAGTGCAAAGGCAGCCGTGCCCTATAGCTGGGACATGACAGGGAGTGTAGAGGCAGTTTGCCCTATAGCTGGGACACAACAGGGAATGCAGAGGTAGCTGTGCCCTATAGATGGGACATGATAGGGAATCTAAAGGCAGTGTACCCTATAGCTGGGACATGACAGGGAATGCAGAGACAGCTGTGCCCTATAGCTGGAACTTAACAGGGAGTGCAAAGGCAGCGTGCCCTATAGCTGGGACACGACAGGGAATCTAAAGGCAGTGTACCCTATAGATGGGACATAACAGGGAGTGCAGAGGCAGCCTTCTTTTCTCCAGGCTGAACAAGGCCAGCTATTCTGAAGGAGCAGAGCCTGCCCTATAGCTGGAATTTAACAGGGAGTGTAGAGGCAGTTTGCCCTATAGCTGGGACACGACAGGGAATCTAAAGGCAGCGTGCCCTATAGCTGGGACATGACAGGGAGTGTAGAGGCAGTCTGCCCTATAGCTGGGACACGACAGGGAATCTAAAGGCAACGTGCCCTATAGCTGGGACATGACAGGGAATCTAAAGGCAGCATGCCCTATAGCTGGGACATGACGGGGAATCTAAAGGCAGCATGCCCTATAGCTGGGACATGACAGGGAATCTAAAGGCAGTGTGCCCTATAGCTGGGACACAACAGGGAGTGGAGAGGCAGCGTGCCCTATAGCTGGGACACGACAGGGAATCTAAAGGCAGTGTGCCCTATAGCTGGGACACGACAGGGAATCTAAAGGCAGCGTGCCCTATGGCTGGGACATGATTGGGAATCTAAAGGCAGCGTGCCCTATAGCTGGGACACAACAGGGAGTGGAGAGGCAGCGTGCCCTATAGCTGGGACACGACAGGGAAT
>NW_011144528.1:0-753 GCF_000146605.3 Meleagris gallopavo
CAAGTATTTACAAGAGAATTTTTAAAATGAGTCCCATTATCTGACTCATTTCTTTCTGGGGTGCCATGCCGCCACAGGACTTGTTTCTCAAGACCTAACGTGGTGTTTCAGGCGGTAGCATATGTTTCAAGCCACCCAGTTCTTGCCTCCACCACGGTAAGCACATAACACTTACCATTGCAGGTTCATGGCAAGATGATATAATCAAACTGCCACACCTCCCCACATATTTATACTTTTGAAATCGCCCTTCCCCACAGAAGGGTTTCAACCTCTTGGCTTGTTTAATTATGGCACATGTGTCACAGTCATGAATAACCTCTGCAATAATGTCTATAGTTAAGTCCACCCCTCAGTCTCTAGCCCATTTATACGGTGCATCTCTTCCTTGATGGCCCAAGGTCTCATGGGCCCACCAAACTAGAAATAATTCACTCTTGTGTTGTCAGTCCAAGTCTATTTAAGCCACCTCGATTTTGGCAGCTCAATCTACATTATGGTTATTTTGTTGATCTTCAGTAGCCCTACTCTTGGGCACATGGGCATCTACATGGTGCACCTTTATAACCATATTCTTTATTTGGGCAGCAATGTCTTTCCTCAGTTCAGCAGCCCAAATAGGTTTACCCTTTCTTTGCCAGTTGTTTTGCCCCCACTGCTGTAACCACCCCCATAGAGCATTTGCCACCATCCATGAGTCAGTGTAAACATAAAGCATTGGCCACCTCTCCCGTTCAGCAACATCCAAGGCCA
>NW_011144529.1:0-830 GCF_000146605.3 Meleagris gallopavo
TCATAGAATCATAGAATCATAGAATCATAGAATCATAGAATCACCAAGGTTGGAAAAGACCTAAAAAATCATCCAGTCCAACCGTTCACCTTTATTTCACACCATTACCAATAGCTCCCACTAAACCATGTTTGAAGTTGAGGGAGGGAAGATGTAGGTTGGATGTCAGGGGGAAATTCTGTGCAGAGAGAGCAGGGAGGTGCTGGAACAGCTGCCAGAGAGGCTGTGGATGCTCCGTCCATCCCTGGAGGTGCTCAAGGCCAGGTTGATGGGGCCCTGGGCAGCCTGGGCTGGTGTGAAATGTGGAGTTTGGTGGCCCTGATTGCAGCAGGGAGCTTTGTGATCCTTGAAGTCTCTTCCAACCAGGGCCATTCTATGATTCTATGTTTGTACTTCGTGCTCAGCACATCCGTACTACAAGCTGTAATGCTTTCTAATTTGGTAGGGGAGCAGCATTTCAATCTTAACACATCCACCCTGTCTGCTCAGCACATCCGTACTACAAGCTGTAATGCTTTCTAATTGGGTAGGGAAGCAGCATTTCAATCTTAACACATCCACCCTGTCCTGTTCCGGGCTCTTCCCATCCTGCATATTTTCCTTATCTCGTGCTGGCTCAATCCTACCCAAGTCGGTTCACCCCATTCTCAACTTCATTCCATCCATCAGCTTTCTTCAGGAATCAACAACATCCATCACTGTTTCACACGAGGGTTGTAATTCAGGAAGTCTGCACTACATACAGAAAATACTGCAAACTCCCACTGCAAGAACAGAACTTACCTCTCACGTTCCCCCCTTTCTTTTTCCCTTTTCCTTTCTTTTTCCCT
>NW_011144530.1:0-748 GCF_000146605.3 Meleagris gallopavo
AAAGCATGTGCATGTGTTTCTTCCTGAAGGGACGCTTGAATAGAACTATCTGGTTTAGAAGATGAGGCTGACTGATTACTGTAATTCATAGGGCCTTAATTAGCTGCACAAACCATTAGCTACAATTAGACTATTATAAAACACTTGATGCGCTGTGTCAACCATGGGGGCTCATTTATTCTTGTGGCAGGGAAGGGAGGGAGGAAGGGGAAGAGAGAACACTGTACAGTCGAGCATGCTAATAAAGAATGATTTTTGATTTAAGATGTTGCCGATAGTGCCTCAAAATTAATCTCAATAGCTGTCTAATTTGTGTCGGTGGATGGTATATTTATTGTAAAATGACACCAAAGCTAAATGAGTTACCTGAAGCAGGACTGCTAATGTCAGCGCCTGGAGATGCAACTCCATATGCCATAATATAGCAAGGCACTGGGGCTGAATACTCCCAGCGGAACACTTTGCTTCATCTGTCTCTGAAAATGCAGCAACCTAACTTCCACTTTATGATCCTTAAATAATAATAATAATAAAAAAATAGATATGAGAAACAAATTCCAGAACAGCTTTCAAAGGTTAGGGGGCTTACAAGGGCACAGTAAAGCTGAAATCCTTATTGAAATTAGATTGGGGGTTAGCATATGTAAAATGAGAAATTATGAGATTTGTCTTTAAACTGAAAAGGAGAGAAATAATACAGATGAGGAAGATTTTTTTTTTTCCAATTAGGCTTAACACAATACGAATA
>NW_011144531.1:0-640 GCF_000146605.3 Meleagris gallopavo
AGCTATTTGGAGTGTTTGTCTTTTCCTTGTTGTTTGTTGCAATAAAATGTTCCCTTTTAATTTATCTTTAGAATATATGTTACTGCTTCTGTTTGATCTATTCAGTGAGCCAAAATTCAGGATTCCTAGGAGCTACTTCTTTTGCCAAACACGGAGTACAGAAAATATCCATGCATTTTGAACAGCGAAGGCCCAAGTGGTATTTCATTAGTGCTTATACACCTAAAGACAGAGAGAATGAAGCCACACTTTTCCAATTGGTGTCCAAGTACAGCAGCAGAAACATTTGGCAGAATCTGAAGCACAGGAAGTTCCCTCTGAACATCAGGAAGCACTTCTTTCCTGTGATGCTGCGATGGAGCCCTAGCACAAGCTGCCCAGGTGCTATGCAGTCTTGTCCTTGGAGATCTCCAAAAGCCATCTGGACACAATACCAGGCACCTAGCCCAGTAGATCTGGGTGATCCTGGTGGAGCAGAAATTGGAGCAAATGCACCCAGACATCCTTCCAACATCAATCTTTCTGAAATTCTGTGATTTTTTTTATAATTTGATTTCTTATTCCTTTTACACAAATCCTCAGAAATATTATTTTTGTAGATCATTGCAACATTTTTGCCACTTATTTTTTTTAGTAACTT
>NW_011144532.1:0-1137 GCF_000146605.3 Meleagris gallopavo
CCCCCTATGAGAAAATGGCAGCTGCTTGCAGCTGTTGAGGAAGACCGAAATGGTTAAAGTAACCTCAAGGGAGAATTCAGAAACAAAGTGTAAGTAAGGTGGCTATTTAACTTGTGATTGCCAGTCATCATGGATGTCTCCAAACACATGTGGCATACACAAAAGCATTAACAAATGCCACAGAAGGACTTCCTCACATTTTTTTTTTTTTCCTTTCTAAATAGTAAATTTGGTCTTCACTCAGCTTTACTTTTTAAACTTATATTGCATTATTTGGCTTTGATGGAACAAAAGAGCATTTTAAAAACTTTATTTCAGTGTTGATAATGTATAACACAAACTCAGCAATTGCTTACCAAACCTCTTCCCTCAGGACCACCCTGAAAATCTAAACAAGTCAAATGGGCCACACTGAAAACCAAATATCAAAGGCACTGCCAACTTTGTATTTTATTTAATTAGAAGTCAAGCTCATTAGCAGAGCTGCAGGGCAGCATACCATGCCTGCAGCCCTTGCTCATGTCAGGAATTGCACTGAATTAGGCCACAGTCACACGTGCCAAAAGCTGCGTGGGGGAACTGGGAGTGGGGAGACCTGTCCTCCTAACCCAGCTGGAACGCTGCAGTGCGCTGCCCCAGCAAGAGATTTGGCACCTCTGGGGGAAAACCAAGCTGCAGAAACCACAGCACAGAGGACATCCCCACTCCTTGAACTAGGGCTGCCTCCGGCAAGCCTCAGTACCCAAAAGTTGCCTTCTTGCACAGGGCACCGTGCTGTGAGTAAGCCAGCTGAGCTGTGAGCCAAACCCCACCACCAACAGAAAATACATGTGAAGCATGAGATGTGGTTTAACTTACAATGCAGCAAAGGCAATTTGGTTCAAGCAGTCTGACACCCAGCAACATCATTAACAAGTAAGCTAGATCATAGCATGTTTGCAACACGCAGCAAGCAATGCTCTCCCAATGTTCCCTGAAGCATAGAAACTATGTGAACTAAAGACAGCTTTTTGCATCCTATCCAAGTACAAGCACATCTATCTGATTAATAACAGGACACTTGGGCAACTTTTAGCTTAAAAAAAGAACAAAATCTTAGTTAAAATAATTTGAGGACTCTTTCAGCTCTTCTAGGAA
>NW_011144533.1:0-872 GCF_000146605.3 Meleagris gallopavo
CCTCCCCTCACCCTTTTAGGGCCTGGCGCCTCCTCCTCTTCTGGGTCCTCGAAGGTCACTTTGCGCTTGGCCATGGCGTCCCTAATTACCCCTAATTAACACCAATCGTTAACTCCAAACTAAATCCTAATTAGCTGTCCCCGGCCTTAATTAAAACCCATTAACCCTAATTAACCGTAGCGAGCCTGTATGCTAACTCTAATTAATCCTGTAGGAGTTAATTAAAGCCCCCGGCCTCTCATCAGCCCCCACAAACCGTAATTTACCCTTTTGGCCCCAAATAACCCTCATTTGCATATGCAAAGGCTGCCGCTCAGCGCGGGCCGCGCTCACCGCTCTCCGCGTCGCGCCGGAAGTCGAATAGCCCGCACTTCCGGTCCCGCGCAGCGGGCCAGCGGAAATGACGTTTCTCAGGGCGGAAGTTCCGTGAGCGGAACGAGCGTAGGTCCGGGCGGAAGTTCTCGGAGCGGAAGTGACGCGAGTCCGGGCGGAAGGCTTTCAGAGCGGAAGTGCGGGGCGCTCTTAAAGGGGCCGCGGTCCCGTTTTTGAGAGGACCCGAAATCGGGGAATTTGGCCCCAAATCCGCGCCCTCAGCGCTGCCCACCGTTGGGAAATCAGAAAGCGGCCTCGAAGTGGATTCTCCCCCAAAAAGCGCCGCCCCAAAAAAACCCCCAAATATCCCCCAAACATCCCCCCAAAACCCCAAACAGCCCCCAAAACCCCCAAATATTCACCCCAAAACCCCAAATGGCCCCCAAATATTCCCCGA
This sequence comes from Meleagris gallopavo, assembly GCF_000146605.3. NCBI lineage: Eukaryota > Metazoa > Chordata > Aves > Galliformes > Phasianidae > Meleagris > Meleagris gallopavo. Next base: position 770 of record NW_011144533.1, read on the forward strand.
AAACCCCAAAATATCCCCCCAAAAGACACAAAAGATCCCCAAAGCCTAAAACATCTCCCCAAACCCCAAAATGTCCCCCCCAAAACACCCAAATATCCCTGAA
>NW_011144533.1:939-3385 GCF_000146605.3 Meleagris gallopavo
AATTTCCCCCCAAAACCCCAAAAGCTCCAACAAAGAACCCGAAACGGAGCCAATTAAGCGGGCATCCATTAATTGGGTGTCCATTAATTAAGTGGGCGTCCATTAATCGGGCGTCAATTAAGTGGTGTCAATTAAGCGGGCGTCCGTTCATTGGGTGCCCGTTAATTAAGTAGGTACGAATTAATTGGGTGCCAATTAACTTCTGTCAATTAAGTGAGCGTCTGTTAATTGGGGTCAATTGACTAAGCGGTAATTAACCGAGTATCAATTAACTGGCATCAATTAATTGCTCACCAGTTAACTGTGTATCAATTAAGACGATATCGATTAACTGGGTCTCAATTAAGTGGGTGAAAATTAACTGGGGGCGTTAATTAATTGGTCACCAATTAACTGTGTATCAATTAAGAGGGTGTCAATTAACAGGGCATCAATTAACTGGGCATCAATTAATTGGGTATCAATTAACTGGGTACGAATTAATTGGCCATCAATCAACGCGAGCTGCCAATCAACCAATGGGCGCCCGCTGCCCGTTAATTAGTGATTAATCAACCAACAATTAATTGATGGCAATTAATTGGGCACCAATCAACCGGACGCCCATCAGCGGCAGCTGGCAGTTCATCAATTAAGCAGAAATCAATCGACGCGTGCTAATTAACCAGATGCTAATTAACAAGATGTCAATCGACGGGCATCGATCGTTAATGCGATGTTAATTAACGTCAATCGGCGTCGCTAACGAACAAGGGGCGGCAATCAGCGAGCTGTCAATCACGGGTCGCTAATTAGCGAGATGAGGGCACAGCAGTGGGGCCGGGAAGGGCAATTAACGGCCGTCGCTAATGAGAGCTCCGGGGAATGGCGATCAAACCGGGCTGTCAATCAAATCGGGCTATCAATCAAATCGGGCTGTCAATCAAACCGGGCTGTCAATCAAACCGGGCTGTCAATCAAACATGGCTGTCAATCAAATTGGACTGTCAATAAACCGGGCTGTCAATCAAACCGGGCTGTCAATCAAACCGGGCTGCCAAGCAATCCAGGCTGTCAATCAAATTGGGCTGTCAATCAAACTGGGCAGTCAGTCAAATCGGGCTCTCAATCAAATTGGGCTGTCAATCAAACTGGGGTGTCAATCAAACCGGGCTGTCAATCAAACTGGGTTGTCAGTCAAACCGGGCTGTCAATTAAATCAGACTGTCAATCAAACCAGACTGTCAATCAAACCAGGTTGTCAATCAAACCGGGCCACCAATCAAACTGGACTGTCAATCAAACAGGGCTGTCAATCAAACCAGGCTGCCAATCAAAATAGCCTAGCAATCAAACTTGGCTGTCAATCAAAAGGGCTGTCAATCAAACCAGGCTGTCAATCAAACTGGGCTGTATCTGGGGTGGAGCTGTCAATCAAACGGAGCTGTCAATCAGATGGGGGTCAATGAGTGAAGCCGTCAATCAAAGGGACGTCAACCGCCCGGCTGTCCATCACGGAGTGCTGTCAATCGGTTATGAACAACAGGACGCAGCTGTCAATCAACGAGCGTGGGAGCTGTCAATCAATCGATCTGACAGCTGTCAATCAGACGTCGCTGTCCGTCATCCAGCTCCGCTGTCGCTGATGCCAGTCGTTGCTGTCAATCGCAGCTGTCAATCAATCCCAGCTGTCAATCAATCGCAGCTGTCAGTCAGACGCACAGCCGCCCGGCTCCGACTGTCGCCCCTGCTGTCAATCACATGGAACTGTCAATCAAACACACAGAGCTGTCAATCACATGGAGCTATCAATAAATCACACACAGCTGTCAATCACATGGAAATGTCAATCAATCACACGGAACTCTCAATCACAGAAAGCTGTCAATCACACGTAGCTGTCAATCAAACAGAGCTGTCAATTAATTACACAAAGCTGTCAATCACACCAAGCTGTCAATCAGAGCTGTCAATCAATCACACAGAGCTGTCAATCACACAAAACTGTCAATCAATCAGAGTTTTCAATCAATCAACGGAGCCATCGATCACATGAAGCTGTCAGTCAATCACGCAGAGCTGTCAATCACACGGAGCTGTCAATCAATCACACAGAGCTGTCAATCAATCACACGGAGCTGTCAGTCAATCTCACGGAGCTGTCAATTAATTACACGGAGCTGTCAATCATTTGCACAGAACTGTCAATCACATGGAGCTGTCAATCAATCACACAGAGCTGTCAATCAATCACACGGAGCTGTCAATCAATCACACGGAGCTGTCAGTCAATCACACAGAGCTGTCAGTCAATCACACTGAGCTGTCAATCAATCACATGGAGCTGTCAATCAATCACACGGAGCTGTCAATCATCCACAGAGCTGTCAATCCTATCAATCAGAGCAGCTGTCAATCAAAGTACCATCGCCCCTCCCCCCCATTTTCAATCCCAGTCCCCCCAATT
>NW_011144534.1:0-722 GCF_000146605.3 Meleagris gallopavo
TTCACAGGGCGGTCGCGTGTCACGGTATATAAGCAGTTGTTGCGCAGCAATAAACTGGCACTTGAGCTACACTCTATGCGCGAGTCTCTCATGTCCCTGTGCTGGGTGGGGTACAGACGGTAGGGGCGCTGATGTGGTGTTGCTAACTGGGCAGGGTTGCGAGGAGGTTGGCAACACCATTCAGTGTTATTTTCTTCTCCCAGTGTTGTATCATCGCACCAGTAAAATGAGTCCCTTGGTCGCTCTTGATGACTTGAGGTGTCCCATAGGCAGCCATCAACTTGGTAAGTGCCTTGATTGTATATGCCTGGTTCGCTCTCAATGCTGGATAGGCCTGTATTAGCCCTCTTGCGGTGCCAATGCAGGTCAAGGCATATCTTGCTCCCTTAGACCTGCCCTTGCTGGAGAAGACTGCGTCCTCTAGCAAAACAGGCTGTTGTTTTGGGCAACAATCTCGGTCTCATCTTGGATCAAGAGTCACAGTCTCGACGTGACTGGGCGATGTCAGATAGTTGTATGGGCAGCCCCTATGCTTTAGTAGCTGTCCACATTGCCATTTGTCCAGCATGGCACAGCTTCTGATGTAACCAGCAGGCAATGTTCTCAGATGGTGAATTCTCAATCCATCGAACTCGGGCCAGTGTGTCCGCTTCATCATTTCCCGGTGACTGTAGGGGCTGGTGACCAGAAACATGGTAGACACGTACAGTCCTGTGTTTGAC
>NW_011144535.1:0-511 GCF_000146605.3 Meleagris gallopavo
AAAAAACTCGGTGTTTTCAGTGCATCAGAAATAACTATTGTATTTTTTCTGTGTTCATTTTTTACCATTTAAGCTGGAACCATTTCCTGCTCAGTGCATAGTGTTGCATTCATTTACAAGTTATCCATTTCCTATAGTTTTTTAAGCTTTGATAACATTTGTTCACTTCAATACCATTCAGTAGGTTTGGCATTTACAGAGTCAAGAAAACAAATGGTTAGCTTGATCTTGTGAGGGGGAAACAAAAAAATAATACTGTCTGTCTTTTTCTAATTTTAGGATCTACTTACAGTGTGCTGTCCATAATGCCTTCTGATTCTGAAAGCAGCAGTTCTCTGAGTAGCATCGGTGAGTAAAGAATTAATTTAAAAACTTGATGAACAAATCTTTTGGCTGCTGGGATAATGTGGTTTTTAAGTTGTCTTTTTCAAGGTAGAAGGATACAAGTTGTAACAGAAAAGAAGTTGAACTGTATTATACAGCCATGCATCTTTACAAGGAATAAGTATAC
>NW_011144536.1:0-580 GCF_000146605.3 Meleagris gallopavo
AAAAAGAAGGAAATGAGGGGAAAAAAAATATCAAAGAAGAAAAGGAAACAGATTTGTTGGCCAGCTGCATTTAGCCACAAAGAAGAGAGGGGCAAAATCACCTCTACTGCATTCCTAGGTAGTAGAAAGTCTAGAAGAGAAGCATAGAGATGCTAGAATAATAAGATATTTTGCATGTTACATAGTAGTACTGCCTACATATGGACATCACAACTAAAAAGATTGCAAGACTTCTGTTGCAGTGATAGCTGGTACAAAATTGGAGTTTCCAGTGTTTTCCAGAGAAAAGAGAATAATTCAGATCTATGCCTACCTCAGACTGAGAAGAATTAGGAAGGGAAATTGTCATCCCTGCATTTTCAGACTCCCCCACAAAGCTCCATCAAGACCCTTCCTCTTACCCCTACTCAGAGAGCACAGAGGTGGCTATGGTTAATGTATTTTGCAGTCACGACATAGTACACTTCTGAGTACCTCTGCCCTCTGCCTGGAAGCCAGGACAGCTTTACTGGGCCTGCTGCAACTAACATGGGATCCCAGTGAGATTCCATTCTGTTTAACCCCCATCTGCCTCTTTTTT
>NW_011144537.1:0-510 GCF_000146605.3 Meleagris gallopavo
AGATTAAAAAAAAAAAAAATTGTAGAACAATACTTGCTATACTAAAATAAAAGAAGGCAAAGGAACAACTTTTATAACCTATAATGTGCAATAATTATTATTTATCCCATTATTGATTATAAGAAAGTTCCTATATATTGAAGCCTGCAATGGAAGCTGCTCATTGGGAAAGAAGGCACACAAGAGATGAAGAAGTTCTCAAGGTTCTCTGGATGAATTGAGAAAAATTGATTGTGACACGGTTTCTAAACCACAATTCTTCTTTGAGTGTTTGAGCTCCAGTATTTAACACCAAAGGTGAACAGCTATAACATGCTGTGTCCTAACACCCAATATATAAGAACTGAAATGTTATATTTTCCTAGAATATCCCAAATTGGAAAGAACAAATGAGGATCATTGAGTACTGGCTCCACAAAGCACCACCAAAAATCCAATGCCTGAGAGCACTGTCCAAATACTCCCTGAGCTCCAGCAGCTCGGGGCAGTGCCCACTGCCCTGGGCAGCCT
>NW_011144538.1:0-818 GCF_000146605.3 Meleagris gallopavo
CCAGGCTGCCCAGGGCTCCATCCAGTCTGGTCCTGAACACCTCCAGGGACAGGGCATCCACATCCTCTCTGGACAGCCTTCTAGCACCTCACCATTCTCTCTGTAAAGAACTTACATCTTGACATTCCTTTATTATTTATATAATTTTAAAATGACTTTGTAAAATTAACGTGTTTCTTTTTATTCTCCAGCTATGTTTACTTCAAGTAACACTTAGTAAATAATTTTACTATTTTAAGTATTGCCAGTTAGTAATAATAGTCCTCTGCCACTTTTGAATGAAATGCTAGCACAAAGAAGTGAGAAGAAACAGCCTTAAAAATAGTAATGCTAATAATGTGATTATAATACCATAAAAAGAGGAAAGGAAATAATATGCTGCACCATCAAAAATGATCATTTAAACTAATACTGGTTATTACAGAAAACATTACTTCCACAGATTAATTCTTGCACGCCTGTTAGAAAAACACCAAGTCCAGTGGTGGGGAATATTCTTAAGTTATTCAATCACTGAGTAGTTTCTTGTCATGGTTTCATGATTTTTCATTATCGGTATTCCACATCATAACATCATGCAATGTACTGGGGGTTTGACTGCTGATGCTCAAGTTCCGGGTGCCTGTCCAGCGGAGAAGAGCAGCTACGTTTCCCCAGGGGGCTTTGCGGTCAGCGAGGAGATATAACTCCTGGCAAGGTCACCTGATGCTCTCTTCTCTGCCTGCGCTGCTTCGCTTGCGCTTCTCTGCCTGCGCTGCTTCGCTTGCGCTTCTCTGCCTGCGCTTCTCGCCTGCGCTTCTCTGCCTGCGCTTCTCATC
>NW_011144539.1:0-807 GCF_000146605.3 Meleagris gallopavo
CGGGACACTTTGGGGAGGGGGAGCGGGAGGGCGGGGGCTGCGAGGTGTTCGGGGTGTTTGCGGGTGTGTGGATCTGCGTGCGTATGTGTACACGCATGTGGAGGCATGTTGGTGCGCGCGTGTTGGTGTGGAAGCGAGCGTGCGTGCGTGTGCGTGTGTGTGCACGCATGTCGGTGTGTGTGCACGCATGTCGGTGTGCACGCGTCTGCCCGTGGCTGCAGGAATGTTAGTGTGAGCACATGTGAGCGTGGAGTTGGGGGTTGTTCTTTTTCGTGCACACTCGTGACAGCGTGCGTGTGTGTTGGCTGCACCCTCTTTGTGCGTGTTGGGGTGTGTCTGTGTGCACACACGTGTGTGCCTGCTGGTTGCGTGTGAGCAGCATGGCGTGCACTTGTGTGGGTCTGGCAGTACCCACTCAGGACCCACGTCTCCTCTCAGGACCCCCCTAAAACTCCCAGTACACCCCCAGGATTCACACCTCCCCTCCAAGACCAACTGTATCCCCTCTAGAGCCCCCAGCTTCCCCCCTTCCAGGATCCCCTGCTCCCACCCAGGTAGGGGGCTGTAGTCTAAGCCCCTCCCTGCTCCTTCCTCACCTCTCCTCACTCACCACACGCTGATCCATCCCTCTCTATTCCTCTTTGAAAACTTTCTAAGCCGCAGCTGAAGGCCTTGGATATCAGTGGCTCCAAAAATCCTCTTGCCTGCAGGCTCCAGGGAAGGGAAGCTTTCCAAGTAGAGCGGAGCGGGCTAAGCTCTGGGTAGAGGCAGAAGCTTCAGCTTTCATGGTTGGGGTTTGATTTTTTT
>NW_011144540.1:0-643 GCF_000146605.3 Meleagris gallopavo
AAAAAAAGAACATGAAATAATACTAATTTAATCTGTGTGTAGTTGTGAAATCCTGCCCCTTCTATAGTAAGGAGTACAATACTAAATTTAACAATACAAGTATGACTGTTTCACAGTTTGTTTTTTCATGCTCCCTCAGTGGTGACTAACAAATAGGCTTCTAATTTCCGAAGTGGTAAATATAGACTGGCAGCAATTGTTAGCAATTGTTTCTGAAGTTTTGTCTGTCTCTTGTATGCTGGGCCCTTATAACTTCCCTACACTTTTCTAAAGATTTTTGTTTTAGACCTGGAAAGATTAAGCAGACCTATAATGCAACATCTCTTTAGTCTTCTACAATGTTTCTGATGGGAATTACTTAAAACAAGTAAAATATCTCATATGAACTTGTTTGTGAAGAGACACATCCCCACATAATAAGCACATGTAAGATTACAAATTTAGGAAGAAGTAAAATAACAGTCAGTTAAGTATGTATTTATAAACATTAATTTTTGAAAATATTTCAAAATGTATATTTTGATGTGTAAACTAGAGTAAGGATTTATAATTGGGAAAGGGAAATCTATATATCAGGCATCATATACTTCTATTTACCAATTGCAAATACTTATATGTAACAAAATATATTAAAAACTTCTTT
>NW_011144541.1:0-846 GCF_000146605.3 Meleagris gallopavo
GGGGTGGGGGTGGGAGGGAACTGCCAAAGGTTTATGGATTCATCCTTTGTAGAAGGGGTACGGGTAGAAGAGGTCAAACCAGCGCCCTCCAACCCTTGTTTTTTCTTTTGTACTGGAGAAAACGTGTTTACATGGACCACTGAGACCGGACCAAGGCCATCCCAACTGCTGTGTTGTATGCTCTCAGGAGAGATGAGAGTATCCTTGCCCCTGTGGGGCAATGCCCCGGCTGAGCGCTGGCCTCTCTGCTATCTAAAGGCACTCTTTAGAGCCTGGGATCCCCATTGCACCAGAGAACCACTTATTTCTTCCAAATGAAGCAGGTACCACAGTGCTGGCTCCATGAAGCTGCTGGGTTCTGGCCCGCTTTCCAGCCACCTCCAAACATAACATCTTTGGGCTTTGAAGAGGCTCCACCTCGGAGGGAATGCGCTCAAAGCAGCTTAAAATCGCTGTGGTGTGTTTTAGGCCAGTCCTTTATTTAACAGAGAGGGGAAAGGAAAAAAAAGAAAAAAAAAAAAAAGAAAAGAAAAAAACTAAAACTAAAACAACCAAAAACAACAAACAATAGGCTTTAAAAAAGACAAAGACAAAGCGGTGTGCATGCGGAGCTCCCAGCTGTGTGCTGGGTTGGTTCCTGAGGACAGCCTTCCTGAGGACAAAAAGCAGTTGTGATGTGCTTGAGAAAACAAAAACCACTCCTGTGGGATCTGGTTTATTTCAGAGGGAGCCTGGCCTCTTCTGGCTGGAAGGAAGGGGGGACGCCACGCCGGGGTGAGAGGGGGGGCGTCGTCTTTGTGAAGCCAGGCAGAATTTGTTGCCCTTTGTGTTTCCCTTTCTGTTTTT
>NW_011144542.1:0-511 GCF_000146605.3 Meleagris gallopavo
TTAATGTCCCAAGGAAAAAATACTTTTAAAATTTTGAAAAAATTCAGATGTATTCCCAAGACTTGAGGGAGTGCATTTGCAGAAGGGATTACTGAGTTCCAAGCACTGGAGTTCACTGATGCCCAACCTTACTAAGAACTATATATACCTCATTAGAAGTAAACTCAAATCAAGTTATACAACAAAGCATTTACTTTTTAAATAACCCCAGCAAAAAAAGATAAACCCGAAGATAAGGTTTTACTCCTATGAAATACCTTTCAGTTTTCTATTACAAATATGACAAAATGTTAGTGTCAAATAACATCTGAGTCCATTGGCACTAGTGAGATTTATATTCCCATTGAAAACACTAATACAAAATTCGAAGGTCAGGACCAATATTCACAGAAGAAAAGAAATGCAGAAACCCTGTATCAGGTTTATTTTGGCTTCGGTTAACATTTTCATAAAACACTAAAAACATCATATTGGCTGTGAAGAGCTTATAAAAAAAAAAAAGTAATAAAAC
>NW_011144543.1:0-878 GCF_000146605.3 Meleagris gallopavo
AAGGGCCTGGAGCATCTCCCCTATGAAGAAAGGCTAAGTGAACTGGGTCGTGTTTAGCCTTGAGAAAGAAGACTGAGAGGGGACCTGATCCAGGTTTATAAATATCTGAGGTGTGGCGGCCATAGTGGTGAGGCCAGTCTCTTTTCAGTGGTACGTGGAGACAGGACGAGGGGAAACGGACATCAGCTGCAGCACAGGAAGTTTCGCACGAATGTGCGTAAGAACTTCTTGACGGTGAGGTGACGGAGCACTGGAACAGGCTGCCCAGGGAGGTTGTGGAGTCTCCTTCTCTGGAGATATTCAAGTCTCGCCTGGACGCCTACCTGTGCGACCTGGTGTAGGGAACCTGCTTTGGCAGGGGGGTTGGTCTCGATGATCTCTAGAGGTCCCTTCCAACCACTACAATTCTGTGATTCTGTCTGTGATTCTGTGATTCTTTGTACCATCTATTGCCTATGTCACAGCGGGAGCACTGCGAGGACTTCCAATGATTGCCAGGCTGCCTCAAACTATTTGTAAAGAGCTAAACTGCTGTATGACCCATCTCCTTCCTTTTGGCTAAGACTCAGAACTTATGGCTGAGGATCGGGATAAGGCTGAAGACTACCCAAGGCCTCAGGGCTGCAGAGTACACGAGGGCTTGGGCCGCAGGCTGAATCACATATCCTAACATTCTGCTTTGCAACAACATCACTACTTGCCTACTCCCACCCCCACATTCCCATTCTAGGCAAGAAAAAAATGAAAAAAAGAAAACACAATGGCTTCAAAAGATTTAACTAACATTACAATTTCTCTGTTTCTTTTGATTATTCAAATGCCCTAAGGTACAAAAATTGGAAAAATGTAATGGGAAGAAAAGAAAAGAAAAGAAAAGA
>NW_011144544.1:0-505 GCF_000146605.3 Meleagris gallopavo
AATTAAAAATTGACACTGAAAATTTTCTTAGTTGTTTTAGGCTTTTTTTTTACTGCTAATACTAGAATTAATCGGCTTCACAACTGATTTACTTGGACTGTGATAAACAAGCAGATTTTTTTGAAGTCACTTAAATAAAAAGAAAATTCTGTATATAGAAGAAAGACCGTTTTTCTGCTATTACTTTATCTCATTTTTCTTTCTCCAATACCTGTTTCTTTTTAAGGATTACTCTTCAATTTCTTCTAAATATTACACTTGAACCTCTCTGAGATTTTCCTAATAACTATTGCTGTACTTCGGTAAAGTCACACATTTTCATACTGAAAGAGTTTTTTCAAAGCAACAATGAAAATTCCAAAATAACATTTCAAACTGAAACAGGTAATTAATAAACATATGTGATAATACATTAACTTGAATCAAATGGAACGTTTGATTACTAATTAGCACTTCTGGGGGGGGGAAGCATAGATTTTTGCTGTAGCCTTTCATTTTAATATTG
>NW_011144545.1:0-527 GCF_000146605.3 Meleagris gallopavo
GTTATGGTTAGTCCTCCAGGCAACAGCGCGCATGCGCCAGAAAACTCATAACTAGCATTCAAATTTACAGCACCTTAGGTGCAGGCGAGCAGTCGATTCCTGGACCACTGACTCAGCAGTGGTTTTCTCTCTTGCAGAAACGGCCGTGCTCCTTGTCTGTTTTTTCGGACGGTTTGAAATCGAGCCAGCCTCCGAAACGTACTATTCTGACTCCCAGCGGCCCCTGCGCCCGTCGATAATAAGGAGTCGATAATAAGGAGTCGGAAACGATGCACGCGTAGGTGTGTACTCGAAAATGCGCATGCGAAAAAAATCAGTGCACACTGCCGCACGCGCAGTGCAGTGCCAAACGAGGCGCATGCGCGTTTGCCGTCCTGGGGCTGGTGCATGCGTAGAACCTTCTCGAGACAGGCACGTGCACAGTGCGGTGTAGAGGCTGGGACATGCGCAGCGCGGTCCCGAGACTTGCACATGCGCAGTGTGATGCCGGGAGTAGCGCTTGCGCAGTGCAGTGCTGATACTCAGGC
>NW_011144546.1:0-915 GCF_000146605.3 Meleagris gallopavo
CCTCTTCTGCTGGTGATGTTCCAACTTTTTACCTTCAGGCCAGTCCACGATCACCTCGAAGATTCCTGGATGGCTGAGATTCCCCATCCGCGCTCGCTGCGTAATCAGTGCAATCTTTTCTTAAGAAAGTTAACAACCCTGCCTTGTTTGCACAGCTCAAGCAAGTTTTGCATTATGTCTCTCACCATACTGTTCCTTATTTCATTATGCATATTCAATCACACAGTACATTGCCTGGTCCTTTAACTGAGGGCAACCATAAGACTGATCAAGCCACAGTCACCTTTGCTACCCCTCAGTTATTTCAACAAGTGCAACTTTCCCATCCATTTTTCCATCAGAATAGGAGAGCTTTGCAAAAACAATTCCAACTGACAGTGGATCAAGCCCGTAACATTATTCTAACATGCCCAGGCTGCCAGGCAATTGACCCCTTGCCTCAAATAGGGACAAATCCCCATGACACAGCACCTCTGGCAAACAGATGTCACTCACGTTCATGAATGTGGCCATCTAAAATATGTACATGTAACAATAGATACTCATTCTTCCTACATATTTGCCACAGCACATACATGCAAATGCAGTCACGACGCCTGTAAACACTGGTTATCTGCTTATGCTGCTATGTGGATCCCACATACTATAAAAACAGATAATGGACCTGCGTATACTTCAAGGCCACTCGAACTTTCCTCCGAGAATGAAGGGTTAGACATGTTACAGGCATTTCTCACTCTCCCACTGGACAAGCTATCATTGAGCATGCTCATATAACGTTGAAATGCCTTCTTAATAAACAAAAAAGGTGGAATATGGGAGTCACACCACAAGAAATATTACATAAGGGTTTGCTTGTGCTGAATTTTTTGAATTGCGATCTTACAGATACAACTCCTGTAGGTCGCCATTTAG
>NW_011144547.1:0-594 GCF_000146605.3 Meleagris gallopavo
GGAACGGCATGGAGCTGCGTCAGGGGAGGGGTGGGTGGGGGTTAGGGAAAGGGTCTGCACCAGAAGGCGGTAGGCACGGAACGGGCTGCCCAGGGCAGTGGGCGCAGCCTCGAGGGCAGGAGTTCAAGCTGCGTTCGGACAGCGCTCTCAGACATAAGGTTTGGATTTTGAGTGGCCCTGTGTGGAGCTGGAGGTTGGACTTGGTGATGCTCGTGGGTCCCTTCCGACTCGGGACATCCCATGATTCTGATTCTATAACTGGAGCACTGCTCAGCCACTGTGCACACAAACCTGTGCCATGCTGTGAAATACTGTCACAATCACCCCACACCTGTGCAATAGTGCCACTCATTTTGAAAAGCACAAATGCATTAACAATGAAAACATTAATACAGCCCGACGAAGCTCGGAACATTTTCCACTGAGAGCAGGCGTGTCAGGGCACGAACCCGACTTACGAAAATAAAACCAAATAAAACTCCCCTGAGTCCGCTTTTCCACTGAGCCGGACGCGCGTGGGGAAGGAAGGTGCCGGCGCCCCCGTAGGGCAGCAGCAGAGGGACCCTGGGCGGCCGCCCGCCTCAGTCCGGTCCG
>NW_011144548.1:0-841 GCF_000146605.3 Meleagris gallopavo
TTTCTCTTCCCCTCCCCATTTTCTCCATGCCCCCCCTATCTCTCTTCCTGTCCCCTTTCTCTTATGATTTATTTAATTATTTTTTTTATTTTTTCTTTCAACAGTACTTGTGTCATGGTTATTTCTGGAGTGCCTTTTTTAAAAGCTACTTTATGCAGAAGCTTTGAGCATTGTTGGGAATACAAGCTTACTGAGGAGTACAGCTTTTTAGTGGCTTGCCAGATTTAAGTTAGCTTTGTGTTTTTTGTGTATTACAACTTAGAAATGAAAATGTTTCCTTAGGTGGCAGAAAATCATTCCAAGAAAGAGCAGCTTGAATGAAAATATCCTCCTTTAGCAGCTGAGTAAGATCACATAAAACAGGATTATTCTGCCTTCAACCATGTATTAGTTCAGTTAGAAATGGCTGAAATTGACATGTAAGAGTTTCCAGTTTTCAGGTGCATTTGTAACAGCATCATCAGGGGCTGGTGAGCCCAGAGCAGGAGAGCTGCTTGGAAGCAGTGTGATGAGGAGTTGTGAGAGTGGAGCAGTGTTTCCTGAGGACAGCGTGCCCAGCAGCTGTCTTGAACCATGCTGGGTTGCAGGGTGCTGCTCCAGGCCCGGCAGCCTGCTGGTGTGCATCAGCTTTGGGGCACAGGGCCTGCTCCTTCCTGGTCAGCATCCAAAAATGTGGGAAACGAGAAGCAAGGGGATTCAACTCTAGTTGTGCTGGAATACTGGAGAAATGGGGGCTATGAAAAGTGGTGAAATTATGGAATCTTTGAAGTCTGTGGAAAGAAAATGTCATAATATCACAATATCTGTGTGGAGGGTTTTTTTTTCTTTTTTTTTTCTTTTT
>NW_011144549.1:0-875 GCF_000146605.3 Meleagris gallopavo
AAAAAAAAGTGTGGATTTCTTTTGTGATGTAAAAGTCAACATTTCAGATAGGCTACCAGTTATCTTGATTACTTTTAACTGCTATAAAATTCTGCTGAATTTGAACTAGTGATCTGCAGATGAAAAGCTGTGCATAATGTTAATGCCCTCTTTCTGTTCATTGCCTTATCTGATGATATTACTTTGACCTCATAGGAAACTTTTTTACGAGTTTATAAAGCTGTTGCACCACAGCCAAAGGTTTTGTTTCTGCAAGCTGTGAGTAACAAGTGAAGCTCAAACAGGAAATGTTAGCTGCTGGTATTACAGGATGAATACATGCTAAAGAAGAGAATGGCTTCAGCTGAGGATAAGAAAGGAATCTGGTTTTGACTTAGAATCAGAATCTGAACTGTCCTGATTTCCTCTGTGGCCAAAGCCACAGAACTGGTTCTGCAAGGTTTCACATTCAGAAGAATGTCATCTTATAATTTACATCAACCAGACAGACATATCTGAATCACTTAAGGTCCAATATTCTATTAATAATTCTGTATATTAGACATTTGCCCATGCAAAAATCATGAACTTACATAATCAGACATTCTCAAAAATTTGATTGCAACCAGATGGTACCTAAAAAGTTTATGCCATCTGCAAAGGAAATGCAGATGCTGTCAGAGCACTTTTTTTCCTGCTGCTTTTCATACAAGCAACATGTTAAATGTTTTCAAAAACTTGCCATTTGTGTCACAGTTTTCACAATAGGGCAAAATGAAAAAGATTCTTATTCATTTCATGATGAATAGTCTTTTGTGAATTGCTGATTTATGATTTTAATTTTCCATCATCGAAATCAGTGCTTCACAACAAGTTTTAAAAGCTGAACTAAACAG
>NW_011144550.1:0-572 GCF_000146605.3 Meleagris gallopavo
GGAACCATTTGGAAAAAAATGGGGGGAATTTGGGGGAAATCCGAATCCGTTCCCTCATTTGCATATATTTGCATACCTCCGCCTTGCTCTTGCGCTCGGCCGCCATCAGCTGCACTTTGTCCCGCTGCTCCTTGGGGGCGGATTTGTACATATCCAGCAGCAGCTTCATCTCCTTCTGGCTCTCCTGCGCCTTCCTGCCGTAATTAACCCTCATTTGCATCCCATTTGCATCCCATTTGCATCCCATTTGCATCCCAACAGGCATCTAGTTCTGATGACCCCGGTCAGAGAGCTTGCCGCGTCTGATTAGCGTCTCATTAACTACCCGCATCTCGGTGGTACTAGAGCGCAAGCAACTTGCAAGCTTATTTGCATATCATTTGCATGCTGTTTGCATCTCATTTACCCCATAGCTGCCACTCAGACCCCATAAATGTCCCATAACCACCCCATCAATGCCCCATAACCACCACCCAGACCCTATAAATGCCCCATAACTGCCCCATCAATGCCCCATAACTGCCCCCAGACCCCATCAATGCCCCATAACCACCCCATCAATGCCCCATAAC
>NW_011144551.1:0-657 GCF_000146605.3 Meleagris gallopavo
ACTGCCTTAGATAACCTTATGGATCGTCTGTGGGAAAATAAGCTTATACCAGGTAAGAGTAACTCCCTACCTCCAGAACTTGGTACATCTGCTATTTTGTCCACATTATGCAATCATCAGATAGAACTATTCTTAGGGAACTTTTTATTTTGATAAAAATTTGGAGTTTTTTTTACTACTTGCGTTTACCTCATATCCACATTAATAAACACTCTGAGAAAAACATTATTAGGACAATAAAGACGACACAAATGCTTTTACATAGTGATAGTCTGAGATGTGCTGATTGGGAAATTACGTCTCTTGGAGAAAGTTTTTTACTAACTAAATGCACCTAAAGGGGCTGGAGAAGCAGGTTCTCAAGATACAGCATCCCTCTGTATCTCTGGAGATATCTACTGTTTAAAGTTCCCCCTCTGCACTGGATTTATGATGGAAGTATTTCTATTGGTTACTGTTGTCATCAGCAAGAACCAAATGCAGCAAACTCACATCTGAAATGTTCCCAGAGGGGACATATAGAAACAGGAAAGAAAACCAACTTATTGATGTTTCTTCATTGTCTTTGCTTCTTCTCAAATAAGTTTGCTTCAGATAATACAATAACCCTTTCACTAATCAGAAGGGGTTAAAAGGAAAAGAAGGGAAGGGAAGGGA
>NW_011144552.1:0-500 GCF_000146605.3 Meleagris gallopavo
AGGGAAGGGGAGGGGAGGGGAGGGGAGAGATAGACAGGGAGAGGGAGAGGGTAAGGAAGAGGGAGAGGGAGAGAGAAGAGGCTAGTGTCTCTATGAATTAATTTTTTCTTTATTTCTCTGTATTTGACATTTCAAGAAACCCTATGAGCCTTTTAATGATAGGGAGGGCCTCAAAAACAATCATTCTGTGTATCCCCTATTATACAACTTTCCTTCTAAGAAGCTATTTTTCAGACTCTTTCACCATCTGTACACAGAAGTCAGCACCAGTGATTATTTCAGATGTGGCCAAAAAAGGAAGCAAATGACACGAGATTTATGTTTATCTTTCAGGTCACTATAAAGTTATCAACAGACTAAGACTAAGATAGCAAATATGGCATGAATCTTGTTTGCCTCAGAGCATTCCATTTCAAGATTTACTGAAGTAAACACGGGTCTTTTCCAGACATCTGCACACCTCCTGTATTCATCAACACAGTTTTGACAATCGATTCATA
>NW_011144553.1:0-785 GCF_000146605.3 Meleagris gallopavo
GGATGCCCGCTTCTGTCCTCGGGACCACCTGAGCCGAGTGAAACCCATTTTTCCCGGCGCATCCGAGGAAGGAGAGGCAGCACTGCCAGCTCCCAGCCGGCGTTTCCCGGGGTATAACGGGGAGTTGCGCGGGTGCGCAGCCCCGCGGGGCCCAGCCCGGCCCCGCTCTCACTCTCGTTACCCCTCTGCAGCCCAAGTGAGCAGCTGGTGGGAAATGCAAATGGCTCCTGGAGGAACAGAGGAGAGCGGGTGATTTTCATTCCCTCCTCGAGTGTGTGGAAGGAGCTGGACATACGTTTCACGCTCCTAATCCTTCTTTTACATTTTTAGTCATACTCCTATTAAACAACTAATTAATGCCCGGAGTCACCGGGGAATACATTAGACATGCTGCTGTGGAAGAGGGTCCAGGGTGGCTGGAAACCGCGGAGACGCCTTAATGCCCGGATTCCAATTTTTTCTCTCCCCTTCTGTCAAAACGAGAAACGGAAGAGCACAAACCGGAGCAGCAAAGGCCGCTCAAAGAGCCGCCACGGCAGTGACAGCCCGAGGGCGGCGGACAGAAAGGACTTGGCCCGGGGTTCTCTTCTGAAGAAATGAAAATTAAGAACTCCCCCAGCCGGCACCGTGCGGGCACGGAACGTCCCTCGGTGTCTTCCATCGGCCTCCGCGGAGGGATCGGAGGAGAGCGGAGTTCTGCTGCGCAGCGCCGAGCGCTGATTGCCTTCGCTGGCAGACTGTGCTCGCAGCGCTCCGTTCCTCTCCCCTCAGCCTCCCCCCCTCCC
>NW_011144554.1:0-752 GCF_000146605.3 Meleagris gallopavo
AGCCTTCAGGCGTGTCAGCCAATCCTCCCAACTTCGTATCATCAGCAAACTTGCTGAGGGTGGCCACTGCCCCCTCATCAAGGTCATTGATGAAGATGTTGAACAAGACCGGGCCCAGCACAGACCCCTGGGGGACACCACTGGTTACAGGTCTCCAGCCAGACTCTGCACCACCAACGACGACCCTCTGCGCTCTGCCAGTCAGCCAGTTCTCAACCCACCTCACTGTCCACTCGTCTATCCCACACTTCCTCAGCTTTGTTATAAGGATGTCGTGGGAGACAGTATCAAAAAGATGTTCATTCAGCATCTAGCAAGGGACATGTTCAAATTCTTTCTCTTTTCCAATCTGCAGTTTTGTCTATTAGATGTTACTACAGACTCACACAAACTTTTCTATCCAGATATTTCAATGACCTACATCCTAAAGTACTAAAGCTCTTTACTCACACTTTCATGCCTCTTTCTTGACAAAAAGACTATAGACTTTCCTAAACTTCAATAAACTCACTGTTAGCATAGTGACCCACCGTAAAACTTTCAGGTAACACTGACAATTTGCTTACATACTCAGTATTTAAAACACTTTCAAAGGAACTTTAATTAAGCTGAAGATCGTCTTACTGTCTTATCAAATTAGAAGTAACATAAAGCATCAAACTCTTTCCAGTCATTTAGTGAAAAATGCCAAAATGCCTAATTTCAATACTTCTTCAGGTCTCAGGAATTTTCTCACTTAAAAAAAAAACAAA
>NW_011144555.1:0-756 GCF_000146605.3 Meleagris gallopavo
CCCCCATTGTCCCCACACCGCATAATGCCCCCACCCCCGATAATACCCCCTAATGCCCCTTAATATCCCCTAATACTCCTTAATACTCCCTATTATCCCCTAATACCCCCTATTATCCCCTAAAACCCTCTAATATCCCCTAATACCCCCCAATCCCCCCGTAATACCGCCTAATACCCCCTAACACGCTATAATACCCTCTAACACCCCCTAATACCTCTTAATACCCCATAATACCTCCTAGTATCTCCTAATATCCCATAATACCTCCTAATATCCCCTAATATCCCCTAATACCGCCTAACACCCGCTAATATCCCGTAATACCCCCTAATAGCCCCTAATACCCCTTCAAATCCCATAATACCCCCTAATTGCCCCTAATGCCCCCTAATTACCCATAATACCCCGTAATACCCCGTAATACCCCGTAATACCCCCTAATATCCCCTAATACCCGCTAATACACCCTAATATCCCCTAATACCCCTTAATAGCCCCTATTATCCCCTAATATCCCCTAATATTCCCTAATACTCCCTAATATCCCCTAATACCCCCTAATAGCCCCTATTATCCCCTAATATCCCCTAATATTCCCTAATACTCCCTATTATGCCCTAATATCCCCTAATACCCCCTAAAACCCCCTAATACCCCCTAATACCCCCTGATACCCCCTAACACCCCCTAATATCTCCTAATACCCCCTAATATCTCCTAATACCCCCTAATATCCCCTAATACCCCCTAATA
>NW_011144556.1:0-861 GCF_000146605.3 Meleagris gallopavo
TTCCTAAAGTGTGTCTTTGGGAGGGGAAGGGGGGGGGAAGAAATAACAAGGAGGACAGACAGACAGACCACGAACACGCAGCACTGCGAGCTCACGTCAGCCCGAAGTTCGCGTTTCTCCTGGCTTGCAGTTTGACATTTCCCTCCTGCACCTCTCCCTTCTTTTTTCTCAGTGCTGGAAGGACAGACCGACGTTTTCCAGCAGCAAAATAATAAAAGAGAAGTGGGGCAAAGCGGAGAGCTCGTGTTGGTCGCGGTGTTGTGGGGGCTGAGGACGGGACCTCGTGGTTCGTGGCTGCAGCCATTGGGGGCTGCGGGTATTTCCAGCTGATGGGGAAAGTTGTATGGCAAATATTGGGTGAGATGAAAGAGGGGATTCTGTTCCCTTTGGGCGGGTTGAGGCCAGGACTGATGGAAATGAATCTCGTCTGGTTTCATCTGATTTTCGGCGCAATTATCTCGAGCCATCAGTGGCCCCTGAGACGTGGAACGTACCTGCAGCTCTGCTCACAGCTCGGGGTCTCACAGTCCCGATGTTTTCCTATTTACAAACCCCCACGAAGGAAGGGAAGCTCGGCCTCCCAAACCTTCGGGTTCACGGTTTTTAATTCAGACGTTGTGTGGGGTTGGAAGAGCCCCTCTGGGCGCACACTCCAATCCGAAGCTGAGAGCGTTTGTTTGCTCTCCATCAATGCACTTCGTTCCTTTTTAGCGATGTATCTCGAAAAGATTTGAGCTGACAAAGAAGGGCCGGGGGGCGTGGAAAAGGGGGATGGGGGGGGAGGGGGGGCTGTATATTTTTCCCCCCAGCTATAACAGGAATCGTATAACTCCGTATAATGTATGCTATACGAAGTTATGC
>NW_011144557.1:0-877 GCF_000146605.3 Meleagris gallopavo
ACAGGGAGACCCCCACAGGGAGACCCCCCCCCCTCACCTCGGTGTAGGTGGGCGGCGGCATGAACTTGAACTCGGGCGCATACATGAAGATGGGGCTGTCGAAACCATCGTCGTCCAGCAGCGGGGTTGTGGGGCTCTCCAGCCGGTGATCCTCGGGCACGATGTCCAGGTAGCACGGCGGGGCTGGGTGGCGCGAGGGGACCGATGAGCTCCGCTCTGCCCCCCTCCATCCATCCAAACCCCCCCTCAGCCCACCCCAAACCCCTCAGCAGCCCCCACCATCCTCACCTTCTGGAGCATCGGGGAGGTTCAGGTCCACCCAGCTCATCTCGGAGCTGGCTTGGCTGGCCATGCTGGAGCTGCGGCTGCCGATGCCGGAGCGGCTGCCGATGACGAGGGGCAGCTCCAGGATGATTTTCTTGGAGCCCGGCACGCTCACGTAGATCTGTATGAAGACAGGATTGAAGCTGTGAGCGTCACGGAGACCCACGGCGGACCCACGGCGGACCCACGCGTGGCACCCACTCACCTGCAGGAAATACTCCACGCGCAGGATGTTGCAGCCCAGGATGGACGGCTTCAGTTTACGCACACGGATGGTTTTGCCTCTCCAGCTTTCCGACATTCCCGAGATGATGTGGTTCCCCCTCACGCACGACAGCTTTTGGGTGAACACTTTGGTCTCCCCGCCCGCCAGGTAAGTGTGCTTGGCCACGATGGCAGCTTTGGGCACCACGATTCGGGAGCAGGTGTTCTCAAAGTCGGCGTTGATGCAGATCTCATCGCCTGCAATGGGAGCGGCGTGGAGCTCAGCAGGGTCAGAATGAACCCCTCCATCCCCCCACATCCCACCCCCAAGCTGTGGGGCGGTCAGAAC
>NW_011144558.1:0-700 GCF_000146605.3 Meleagris gallopavo
CGGAGGGTAGGGAGAAAAAAAAAAAGAAAAAAGAAAAAAAGAGCAAATAGAGTTCACTCTCCATGACCAAACGTTAGCTCCTCTGCTGTTACAATCAATAAAAGTGGCAGTTTGGAAGCAAAGGCAGATCAGGGCAAGTCTTGCTTGCCCTCTTTGGATTAGATACCATCTGTTCTTCCATTAATAATCAGTTCCAAACACACACATTTCACCAACTTTCCTTGGTTCCAGCCAGGAACTCTGTTAGTAATGATTCAGAGTTGCTCCCAAACCGATCACCAGCACCAACCTCAGTTCATGCAGTACTTTGAAGATCTGGAAGGTTGATTAGAATCCATATTTCTCTTGGTTACCCTGCACACACCACCCAGCTCTCACCATTCTCCTGCTCCGCTGGAATGCGTAACCAAGCCAAGACTGCTATGATGCATTGGGCATGCGGGAGGGCCAGCAGTAAGCCTGACAGCAACCATGGCTTCAAATTAATAAAACAAAACAAAGGGAAAAAAGTTGAAAAACAAATTAAGGAAGACAACCAACTTCTATATAAAACTTTTCCATCTGGAATTTCTTCTGCAAAGAAATATCTTAGCTAAAACCCATACCAGCACACAGACAACACCGAACATGTTTGGAAAGCAGGTAGATTGTTCTTATGGTTCCATAGCCCTTTTTTTTTTTTTTTTTTAACTATTTGCAG
>NW_011144559.1:0-864 GCF_000146605.3 Meleagris gallopavo
GGGAGGGGGCGTGACCGGCGCCCCATTCACACCCTCTATGAAAGAGCGCTCCGGGTCCCACGGCCCTAAGAAGCGCCGCGGCCCCAAAAAGCGCCGCGGTCCCGAAAGCGGCCCCGGAACGCGGTGTTGTGGCTATGAGCGCTCCGTAGCCGCCCTCACGGTGTCCCCGTCGCGGTGTCATGCTGGTGGCCGGTTCGCAGTGCTGCCCTCCGGGGCTGGAGGAGCGTTTGGGATGCGGGGCTCTGCGGGGCGAGGAGGTAAGAAAGGAGAACCGCTGCCCCACTGCCCGACCCGCGGGGCCGTGCGGAGGTTTGGGGTTTCGGTTCCCACCCCCCCGTGCGTCTCTTTGCATCGCCCCAGTGCCGGGCAGCGTGTGGGTGCTGGGGCTGCATGGGGCAGGAGGGCGGTGCGACCCTGAGCTGCGTCCCACAGCTCTCAATCCCCATCCCAGCAGATCTGGGTCGCCATACAGGTGTAGGGCAGCGGCCCCCCAGTCCCATGTGAGGCTTGGGGCCGCTCGAAGGGCTGGGGAAGGTCCCAGAACTCAGGGCTGTTTGCACTGGGAGCCCTGGGGTGTCCGCGCAGCTTGCAGAGCCCTCCTGCCGCATCTCCCCCAGATTTGGGATTTGCCTCTTCTGTAGGCAGGGGCAGCAATCAGTGGGGCTGCGCTGAGCCCCCAACCCAGAGATGTGGGATGGTTTTCAGAGGGTCTCTGCAGGGTGTTTGTTTAACCTCTCCTTATCAGGAGCGATTTTCCAACACCTGACCGAGCCCTGGCAGCAGCACGGGGCACTGCTTGGCACTGCTCTGTGGGCATTCCATCCTTCCCCTGGTGCTCCATTTGGGGCTGAGCCTCCCCTGCCC
>NW_011144560.1:0-1182 GCF_000146605.3 Meleagris gallopavo
GCTGCGAAACGCGCCGCCCGCGGCAGCGCCAGCCCGCAGCCCGGCCCCGCTGCTCGCATCACAGCGCTTTACCGTCCGCCGTGGGGCTGTCCCCGCTAAATGCCGTAAAACTCGAGCGATGCCACAGCTCTCGCCGATGTACCATCAGCTCCGCGCGCACCCCGCCATCATTTCTGGTGAAAGCGACTCGCGGCTTTTCTACGAGGTTAAATTCGAGCGATTTACCTCCCTGTCTGACAACTGAGTTACACTTTCCCCATCCAGGCGGCACCGCAGTAGCTCAGCGCCTATAGCCGCGCATCTCGATCGGAGCGCTGCAGGAAAACGAGCGGTACCCGAGCCGGGAGCGGAGCGGTCCCCGGCCGCACCCCGCCGGCGCCGCCCGGGGCATCGTACTGAAACGGGGGCTGCGGGCCGATCCAGCCGTTCCGGGGAAACGCGGCGGAGCGTTCAGAACGGCGCCCGCCCCCGAGCCTAGATGCTCGCTAGGGGGAGGGACTCGCAAGATTTAACGCTACTTCATGCATTTTAATTTCTACACTCGACTGCGTGAAAACGGCTGGCCGAGCTCCACACGCAGGTGTACGCGCTCTCCCCGCTCAGCGCGCATCGGCACAGCGCTGCCCCGCGCCGCTCCCGCAGCTGCCGGCGGAGCTCTCAGCCCGCGGGGATGCCCCGCTCAGCGCGCTGCCCGCGCCTCCAACCCCAGCTATTCTCCTCGAGCCCTCGCTCCCGGTTTCACATCCGGACTCCGAGCGTTTTCTAGTTACAGCCCTTAAGACGCTGTCCTTACATTCCTATGGTGAATTCCCCCCTTCCCCGGAGGCCGCGCTGCCCCCCTGCTCCCGGCCGCCTCCGTGCCCGCCGGCTCTCTCCCGGCCGCGTCCCGCCCGTTACCTTGCTCCTGCCGCCAGGGATGCTGACGGCCAGTTCGTGTGCGAGTTCTCGGGCCGGTTCCTTGAGGTACCACCACTGGATTTCCAAGGAATAAGAAGTGGATCCGCTGGCTCGGAAAGCGCAAGGCATCTCGATATCGTCTCCCTCCCTAACAGTCACATCTTTGGGAACTTCGGTGAAGGTGGCTGGGAGGGGAACACAGAGTTACGAGGCCGGTTAGCGGGGAACGGGCTCCGAGCGCCGCGGGCAGCGCGCTGCAGCCGGACCGGGCCGCGCCGTCCCGCA
>NW_011144561.1:0-818 GCF_000146605.3 Meleagris gallopavo
AAAATAAGCCAATTTTTTAACTTTTTTGAACTGAGAAGCTTTTTTGAACTCAGTTCAAAAAAGACAGGAATCTCCTAGAAGTCCAACAAAGAGCCACAAAGAATGTTAAGAGCCTGGAGCATTTCCCATATGAGTAAATGCTAAATAAAGTGGGAACTGATTAATGTTTGTAAATATCTAAAGGGAGATGGGAGGCATGTGGATAAGACCAGGCTCTTCTCGGTGTGTAGCGATAGGACAAGGAGTAATAGCCTAAAACTTGAATGGAGGAAGTTCCAAACAAACATCTGAAGAACTTCTTTACAGTAAGGGTGACAGCACTGGAACAGGCTGCCCAGAGAGGTTGTGCAGCCTCCTTCTATGGAGATATTCAAGACTCATCTGGACACCCATGTGTGTTACCTGATGTAAGGTACCTGCTTTACCAGAGGTATCGGACAGGACCTTGAGGTCCCTTCCAACCCCTGCAATTCTGTGATTCTGTGTGATTCTGTATGATTCTGTGATCTTTGAGGTCCCTTCCAACCCAAGCTGTCCTATGATTTTATGATCCTATGATTTTATGATAAGGCCTTTCTCCTTGGTGCAGAAGGGCAGTAAGAAAGAAGTCTTCTTATTTCGAACACTCTGGACCATCAGTGTGCAACATAGATAAAACTCTGTTGCTACTACAATGTAATGCTAAAAATAGGTAAATAAATAGAACAAAATGAAAAAAAAGTATATAGATAAAAATAAAATATATATGAAAATATATAAACAGATAAAGGAACAAGAATGTAGGACAAATTATTTTTTCCCATCTGTATTGGGAAAAA
>NW_011144562.1:0-793 GCF_000146605.3 Meleagris gallopavo
AAAAAACACTAACAAAGAATGGTAAACATACCTGGATAAACCACTACGTTTAGTTTCATAATTTCTTTGTGCTATTTTGTATTGGTGTAGAGTCTTCTCTTTACAAAATAAATTACCAGTATTGTGCAGTGGGTGAGAAAATGGTTGCAGTAAGACATGCAATGGCACATGTAAGAGTATTTTGGCCTTTCAGTGGTGAAATGAACACAAGTGCACACTCACAATGGAAAAAAAAAATTCACCAGCTTACCTGAAAGATGTCTCCTCTCGATTGCAGTATTAAGCTATCTATAGAGGAAAGCCCATAATTAGTCCCTTAGAGACAGATAGTACCTTCTCAAAGTTTAGAATAACATTCTCAGATTCCTTCTATCAAAAACACACATATTCCAGATGTTGTCAAAGATATCCACTGGGAAATTATAAGCATAACACTAATTAAAGAAAACAAAGATATTATCTGAGAAAAAAACTGTCCTAAACTTTTTTCTTTTTTTTTTTTTTCCCCACTCAGAAGGGGACTTGCGACATAGAAATGTATCTCTGAGTAACTAAATTCAAGTCAATAACCAGTTTTTGAATCTATCACTATCACTTGATAAATAAAATTCATAGAATCAGAATAGTCTGTGTTGAAAAGGACCACAACGATCATCTAGTTTCAGTCCCTCTGCTATGTACTGAGTCGCCAACCAGCAGCCCAGGCTGCCCAGAGCCACATCCAGCCTGGCCTTGAATGCCTGCAGGGATGGGGCATCCACAGCCTCCTTGGGCAACCTGTTCCAGTGCCTCC
>NW_011144563.1:0-644 GCF_000146605.3 Meleagris gallopavo
GATCGGGCCTGGATCTGCCGCATGTCGGCCCCATATCCAACCCATATCGGCCCCATATCCGCCCCATATCGGCCCCATATCCACCCCATATCAGCCCCATATCCACCCCGTATCAGCCCCATATCCACCCCGTATCAGCTCCATATCGGCCCCATATCAGCCCTATACCCACCCCATATCGGCCCCATATCCACTCCATATCCGCCCCATATCGGTCCCATATCAGGCCTGTATGTGCTCTGTATCTGCCCTATGTCAGCCCTATATCAGTTCTATATTTGCTCCATATCGGCCCCATATCCGCCCCATATCAGCTCCATATCGGCTCCATACCAGCCCTATACCTGCCCTGTATCTGCCCCATATCAGCCCTATATCCGTCCCAATATCTGCCCCATATCTACTCCTTATTGGTCCTATATGCACTCTATATCAGCCCTATATCCACCCCGTATCAACTCGCTATTGGCCCCATATCTGCCCCACATCTGTCCTACCTCCACCCCATATCAGCCCCATATCCCCCCTGGATCCTCCCCACCAGCCCCTCACTGTGGTCCACACCCCACATCTGTCCCTGGGTCCCCAATGTCCCCATGTGCCCCCAAAGCCCCTTTTACCCCCTACCCCTTCATTTTACCCCC
>NW_011144564.1:0-604 GCF_000146605.3 Meleagris gallopavo
CGGGCGGGGCCGGGGCCGCGGGGAGCGGGCGCCGAGCGGAGCGGACCCAGCCCAGCTGCGCGCGGAGCGGTCCCCGTCATTATTTATTGCGTAGCGCTATAAACAATGTGCGCAATTAAGGGTAATTAAACCTCGACTGCAGCCGGGAAAAATAGCAAACTTTGCTGGGATGGAGCCGGGGCTGCCACCGCCGCGCGGAGCCTTTGTTGGCACTGCGGCGCTCTGCCGCCCGTCGCCGTGAGCGCTGCGCTGTTACCGTCGCCGTCGCCGTTACTGCTGTTCTCTCGCTGCTATCAATGTTATTTACTGTGCACCGTTTGTGGTTGTAGGGGCCGAATCGGAGAAAAGCACTGTGGTAGAAGGAGGGGAAGTTCGCTTTAATGGGAAAGGGAAAAAAATCCGCAAACCCAGGACTATTTATTCCAGTTTGCAGCTGCAGGCTCTGAACAGGAGGTTCCAGCAAACCCAGTACCTGGCCCTGCCCGAGAGAGCCGAGCTCGCGGCCTCTCTGGGACTCACCCAGACTCAGGTACGGCCCCTCCGCTCCCCACAGCCCCGTTCCGGCCCGGCGGGGCCGCTCGTACCGAAGCTGCGCGCCCGTCCC
>NW_011144565.1:0-1161 GCF_000146605.3 Meleagris gallopavo
GGGGGGGAAGGGGGTCTAATGGAGGGGGGAGAGGGGCCTGCAGTGGTGGGGTGGGGGCAGTGGGGTGACGCTGTGATGGGGGGGGGTTTGGGGTGATGCTGTGGGGTGGGATGGGATCAGCGCGGCTGTGTCCCCTTGTCCCCATGGGGCCACCAAGGGTCATCGGGGGGGGGGGAAGAGGGGGGAGCGGAGTTCCTTTTGCTTCATTTACATGAATGGGTGGGGTTTGGTGTTTTATTTGCATAAAAGGGGGAGTGGTTGGGGTTATTTGCATACAATGGGGGCGTGGTTAACGGGCTGCCCATATAGACGGCAGCGGCGGGCCGTCCCATCCCCAGTGCGCCAGCGAGGTTCGGGTGCTCGGAGCAGGAGGGGTGGGAGGAACCGGGAACGAAAGAACCGGGAGCGAGGATCCGAGGGGTGAAGAAATTCTCGGTGGTCCCACGCTCAGCCTCATCAGACTCGACATCCCCCCACCCCGACCACCCCCCACCATGAAAGCCATCAGCCCGGTGCGGTCGGTCAGGAGCTGTTACGAGGCCGTTTGCTGCCTCTCGGAGCAAAGTTTGGCCATCGCTCGCAGCAGCAACAACAAGAGCCCGGCGTTGGAGGAACCCATGAATCTGCTGTACGATATGAACGACTGCTACTCCAAATTGAGGGAGTTGGTGCCGGGCATCCCGCAGGGCACCAAGCTGAGCCAGGTGGAAATCCTCCAGCACGTCATCGATTATATCTTCGACCTGCAGATCGTGCTGGAGGAGGGGGCCAAGGGGCGAGACCACTCCTCGGAGGCCACCCTGCTGTCCCTGAAGGTATGGGGGTGTTTTTTCTTATTGGGGAGTGGGTTGAGGGGGGGCTCGGATAGGAAGGGGCTGTCTGGGTGCTGCCACAGCCCTGACCCTGTGCCCGCTTTCTGCAGGCAGCCGAGCTGGCCTCCGAGCTGTGCTCCAAAGACGAGAGAAGTTTGTGTCACTAACGCCTCCTCCATCAGGTGAGTGCCACCCCATCCTGGGAACCCCAAAACCCTCAGCACGACACCGCCGTACCCCAAAACTACCCGCACACCTCTTCCCCCTTTGGTACCCCTGTACCCCAAACCCTTCCCGTACCGCTTCTCCCTCCTCTCCCCCCATCCTTTGGCACCGCCGTACCCCAAAC
>NW_011144565.1:2693-3770 GCF_000146605.3 Meleagris gallopavo
GGGGGGGTTCTGGGTCTTTTGCCTCAACTCGGAGCAGTGCTGCTGCATCTCCCTGCTGAGCAATTCTGGGGTGGGGGGGCTATGTGACATTAACCCCCAAAGGAAGGGATGCTCATGGGATGCAGCTGCTTCTGATTAGAGCTGCTCAGAGCTGTGCCATTCATTGGGGGGGGGGAAGGGGGGAAGCTGGAGATGCCCCACATCTGTCCTGGTCCCTCAGGAGGTGATGGGGGATGCTTGGAGCTGAAATGCCTCCACTCCCTGGATTAATTCCCTCCAGCCTTCTCTCCCCCCCCCCTGAAGCAGATGTGACCCAAGCCTGGGGCTGGCTCAGCTGTGGGGCGGCTGCAGCACAGCTGGGCTCAATCCTAAATCCTGCTCTCTGGGGAGGGCTCGGGCTCTGCTGCCCAAATATCCCCCCACCCCCCTCTGTCACCCTCTGCTCCTGGGAACAGTGCTGGCATTCTCTTGGTGGCACCTGGGTGTCCTCGTGGCTGGTGGCCTCCAGGTGAGCTGGAGTGAGGAAGAGGAGGAGGAAGGCGCAGGGGTTGGGGGAGGCACAGAGCTCTTCCCACGAGCTTTAATGTCCCCCAGCAGCATCTTGCCGGCGGCAGCTATGGGTGGGGTGATGCAGGGTGACACGGGGTGACAGAGCTGCGGGTGTCCCACTGAAAACCGCTGCTGGGAACTGGGCTGGCCTCGTGCTGACGGCTAAATATAGGCTCCAACCATCCCTGCTCACTTTGGGCTGGGAGGAAAAGCCGAGTGGGGGTGAGGGGGGAATGTCCCTGTGTTTCCCCCCCTCCCCTCCCTCATCTCTTGGCACTGGGGCTGGAAAGGTTGGGCTGGGTGGGAGAAGGACGCTGGAAACGGGATGGGGATGAGTGTCACACACACAGCTCCTGAGAGGTATTGGTGTCCCCAGAGCTCTGGGTGCACTGGAGTGTTGGGAGGGGGTTGGGGACACCCCTATGCTACTGTAGCTGGAGGCACAGCGGGCCCTCATTTCTGATCGTGCAGCTGGAAAACGGCAATGAGCAATTAGCAATGAGTGCGGAGGGAGAGAAACACCCCCCC
>NW_011144566.1:0-1205 GCF_000146605.3 Meleagris gallopavo
GGAGGGGGACTGCGGGGGTCCTGGGGGGTCCTGAAGGTCCCTATAGGGGAGGGCCTGGACATTCTGGGGTCTTGGGATTTTTGGGGGTCTCTACGTTCAGTTTGGGGTTCCTGGTCTGTGTAATGGTCCCTGGGGTCAGTTTGGGGGTCCTGGGCCCTATAGGGATCTGTGGGGTCAGAATGGGGGTCCTGGGCTCCATAGGGGTCTATGGGGTCAGAATGGGGGTCCCCAAACCTATAGGGTTTTATGGGGTCAGGATTGGAGTCCTGAGCATTACGAGGGTCTATAGGACCAGGATGGGGGTCCTGGGCCCTGTAGGGGTCTATGGGGTCAGGATGGGGGTTCTGGGCCCTATAGGGGTCTATGGGGTCAGGATGGGGTTCCGTGAGCTCTGTAGGTCTCCCTGCGATCAGCATGGAGGTCCTGGGCTCCATAGGGGTCTATAGGGTCAGGATGGGGGTCCTCAAACCTATAGGGCTTTATGGGGTCAGGATGGGGATCCTGAGCTCTATAGGGATCAGGATGGGGGTCCCCAAACCTGTAGGGCTCCCTGGGGTCAGTCTCGGGGTCCTGGGCTCTATAGGGGTCTATAGGACCAGGACGGGGGTCCAGGGCTCTATGGGTATTTATGGGGTCACTCTGGGGGTCTCCAAACCTATAGGGGTCTGCAGCCTCCACCCGGGGGTCCCCATTCCCATAGGGGTCTTCGACCCCATAGGGGTCCCCAGGGTCGCTGGGGGGGTCCCACGGCCCGGCCAGGGCTTCAGTCTCCCGCTCAGTCTGTGACCTCCCCCCCCCTATAGGGGTCCTCAGCCCCATAGGGGTCCTCAGCCCTATAGGGTTGTGCAGCTGAATCCCCATAGGACACCCAGGGCCGGGTTTGGGGGTCCCTCCCACGGCGGAGGCTGCCAGGCTCGGGGTCTTCTGCCCCATAGGGGTCCGAGTGGGGCAGGTAGGACCTCCAGGGCTCCCCGTGGGGCTCCTCGTCCCTATAGGGGTCCGTGTAGGGGTCCCCATAAGCATCCCAGGGTTCCGCGTCGGCCCCATAGCGGGGGGGGGACTCCCCATAGGCATCCCCATAAGCGTCGGGGTCCCCATAGGGATCCTGCAGGTCCATATAGGGGTCCCCCGTAGGTGCTGGGGTCCCACGCTTGGGGGTCCCCGTCGCTGTAGGGGCGGGTGGGGGGGGGCGGGGGCGTTGGTGC
>NW_011144567.1:0-883 GCF_000146605.3 Meleagris gallopavo
CGCATGGTACTGGGGCCGCTGGTGGGCTCCATCGATCAGGGCACCAGTTCCAGCCGCTTCCTGGTGAGAGCATCGCGGAGCTCGGGCGACGGGCGGGGAGGCGGCGGCATCTTTTCGGCAGCCTCGCGGGGTGCTTCGCTCTGCCCGTGGGTAACGAGCGAGGGGCTGCGGAGAGCCGGCACTGCGGGCGGCTGGGTCTGAGTCGGACGGCTCGGAATCCTGCGAGCTGTCCTTTGGGTGACCGCGATGAGCTGTAGCGTTCAAGCATGCGGTGACCGTGCCGAGTTCCCGGCTGAAACCTTGGGCCTGCGGGAGGAGCGTGTCAGCGCATCCCGTGCGCGATCGTAGCCGAACTGCCGCCCCCTCCCCAACCCGCGTCAGAGCCGGGGGGTCCGAACCTGCGGGAAGGCACGGTTTGTGTAAGGATGGGGTGGCTGATAACCCTTGAGTTTAAGGATCTATCTCTCTATTATGCAATAGACAGTAATGTTATTCCCGTATATGTAACTTAGTATATAAGCTTCCTGCTTGCAGATGTCTGCAAATGCCGTCCTGCCTCGCAGACAGTAAGTCATAGCAATTTCATATTGACGCCGATGATAGCTTCCGTTGTGTGAGTCCCTAGATATAAAATGCCAAATTGAGCTGGGAAGATGAATGCGAAATCCCTAGCGTGGAATTTTCTTCCCTGAAGCAGGGGACTGAGTATCTTCCTGACCTGTGTTACAATTATTTCTCAATATCACGACCTTCATGGGACTGTCAAATGACAAAGCACAGATCCGGGGGTGGAGAGAAACTCCAAACTGACAAATGACACCAGTGGGCTATCTGGAATGCCTGTCAGAAGCCCTTTTCAAAAAAAAAAAAAGAAAGAAAGAAA
>NW_011144568.1:0-818 GCF_000146605.3 Meleagris gallopavo
ATCCCTCCACCCCCAGCCCCACATCCGCCCCACACCTCGTTGAGGTAATCCTCCAGATCGGCCAGCAGGCGGATGTAGAAGCGCGGCACCCCCTCCTTGTCCAGGACCCCCCTGGCTTTGGCGTAGGCTCTGCCCAGCAGCTCGAACTCCTCCAGGCACCGCGTGACGTCGCGGATCTTCATGGCGTTGCGGATGGTGCGGATCAGGTTGGAGAGCTCCTCGAACCTGCGGGACCCACGGATGTGTGGGGCGGACCCACCGGGAACCGAAAAACCCCACAGGATCCCATACGGGCCCCACGGCAACACAAAAAGCCCCATAGAACCCCATATAAACCCCACAGGATCCCCAAAAACCCCACAGGATCCCATACAGGCCCCACAGGATCCCATATAAACTCCAAAGGATCCCATACAAACCCCACAGGATCCCATATAAACTCCACAGGACCCCATATAAACCCCACAGGATCCCATACAAACCCCACAGGATCCCAAAAAAACCCACAGGATCCCAAAAAAACCCACAGGATCCCCCAAAAAACCCACAGGATCCCATACAGGCCCCACGGCAACCCAAAAAACCCCAGAGGATCCCAAAAAAACCCCCAGAGGATCCCAAAAAACCCCAGACGGATCCCCAAAAAACCCCAGACGGATCCCATACGGCCCACGGGAACCCAAAAAATCACATAGGATACCAAAAAACCCCAGAGAATCCCATATAAACCCCACAGGATCCCCAAAAAACCCCATAGGACAGGCCCCACAGGATCCCAAAAAAACTCAGAGGATCCCATACAAACCCCACAGGATCCC
>NW_011144569.1:0-578 GCF_000146605.3 Meleagris gallopavo
TCATTCTCTTTTTGTCCCAGTATGAAGCAGTACTCCTCTGACCTTTGCACTGTTTGGACGTGCTCCTCTCCAACACACCAGCATCGGAAAAAAAAAACAAAACAAAAAAAGCCCCAACAAACTCAAACCTTTGGCAAACGATGCACTGCTGTCGGATGGGCACGAAGGTCGAACCTAAAACCATGGGCTTTTCCCTCAAAACTCCAGGCGAGCTTGGGGCAGCATCCTGGGGCCGCCAGCCTTTCCTCGAATTCACGGATCCACCAGCATTACTCAGAGATAAGCTGCAGCAATGAGATTTTTTGTAGATTGTTGGAAAAAAGGGGGGAAGCGAGGAGCACCCCCTGCGTTTACACAGACGTGCGAGTCCAAACTGCGCTGCTTGGGGATGAGGAAGCCCCCAGCCCTGGGCGCTGGTCCCCATCCCATCCCCAACCCTCTATCTGGGGCAGAACAAAGCCAGCAGCAGAGCCTTCTCCACCCCCTCCTCAGGAGCCTTCCCCACCTCAGTGGCTTTTGATGCATTTTCATTGCCCTCCCCGTTTATTTTATTCTTTTTCCCTCTTTTTCCTTCCAAT
>NW_011144570.1:0-556 GCF_000146605.3 Meleagris gallopavo
AAAACTCAGGCTTATTTTCTGTTTATTCACACTGGTTTCACTCAGGAACATCAGCAGGGTGTCCCACAGATCTCAGTCACTGGAGGTGGCATAGGGAGAGACGGATCTGTCCCTCTGGTCTGTGCTGGGGCTGCAGATCAGTGCTGGCAGAGGATGGAGGTTCCCTCTTGGTCTGCGAGGTTAGAGGCATCTCATTTTCCACAATTTCTTGCAGAACAGCCCCAGAAATGCTGTTTTCATTCTGGTCTTATTCTAGCAATACCCTCTGAGTAAGTTGTTTAGTTCAACTCCACTTAAATACCAATTAGAAAGTACTATTTCAAGCAGGCAGGAAAAACATCACTGAAATATCTGAGCTCAGATCCTAACTGCCATGATCTCATTTTGCGCTTTGCAGCAACTGTCCACCTCCCCTCAAAGGAGAGGGGATTTTTCTGTCCAAAATCACCGTGGCCATGAAACAGCCACTGAACTCTCCCTGGCTCCCTGTGTGCTCGGGGCAGAACGGTGCTGGAGAAAGGTATGCATCCTTCTTGTTTCTTTTTTTTCTTGTCTT
>NW_011144571.1:0-832 GCF_000146605.3 Meleagris gallopavo
AGAAGAAATGATAAAGAAAAAAACACATCCTAAGCCTTCAGTTCAGCAAGGGGCTTAAAAAAACGACCACCACTACCACTACCACCCCACCCACAGTGACACACACAGATAAAACACTACCTTCACGACTGGTTTTAATAAAGAAATCTTCTCTGACACAGCAGATAAGGAGGAAGATTTCTGCCCACAGACATCTCACACCATTAGCAATCTAGTTAACATCTGTAAATGTTTTAGGGAAAGAAATTACACTTTGAGACATTTCTTTTTTAATTACAGTCTCCAGATGAAATTTGTTAGAGCAGGGAAATGTATCCCATAGCGACTGATGTCAATAGCAAGCAGTCCCTAAAGCCAGCCAGGATTGGGAAAGCCATGCTGTTTGCTGCTCTTGGCACTGCTCCCTGCTTTCACAATGTCAAACTTAGAACTGCCTTTATATGCACTTTCCTTTTTTTTTTTTTCCACAGTAGCTGTTGCCAGCAAGCCGTAAACTACTGTATATCACTCAGATTTAAGAACCTAAACTTTAAAACAAATTAAACTCTTGTTGACATTGTAATAAAAATCAGAATAGAATTGAACAGCTCAGTAAAACTGCACTTCTATTATTTTATGGATTTAAGATTGTTTTCTAGGATTCCCAGACTCCCAATACAGCAAAGTTATTTCCTCTTGGCAGATGGCTGGAAAGAAAAAATCATTGAATGGATGAAATTATGTGGCAGACACTAGTTTGAAGCCTAAAGGGAGGAAATGGTGTCTCCCCAGTACCTGTAAATATTTGCTCTGTGTCTTGACCAGAGAAGCCTTTCATCCATGCTTTGGGGAA
>NW_011144572.1:0-750 GCF_000146605.3 Meleagris gallopavo
TAACCACGTTAGTTACTTTAAGCAATGTTGGTTTAGATTTGCTAATGCTTCCAGGCTCTGAGAAGGAGGTTAAAAACCTTCCCTGTATTCTGAAGTTTTAGTAGGATAACTGAATTTCTTTTATAATCTGGAATTAGCAGGTAGTTGAATCTGAAGTATTTGTTCAACCTTTAGTGTTTCTCTTAACAGTGCTTAATTTGTGAGGAGCACAGGATTGCTCCTTTCAGCGTTGTGCCTGTTTCTGTGAGTTGAAAGTAGCAAGCTGAAAGTATCACATCATTCATATAAGACTGAATCATGCACAAAGCAAGTGTGCTCTGTGTGCATCTATTAGTGATTCCTCTTGCTCTTGTCCTTATACTCAGTGTCCATAAATAACCTATCTGGCTTTCGGAAGATAGTCATCCTGAATGTAAGAACTGGAAGTTCTAGTTGCTTAAGTGCTGACTTGCTCAAAGATGCCTGCTGCCCTCTAATGGCTACCGTGCACATTTGTTCATCTTTCAGTTTATGAGAATGGAAGCAATTTCTTTTTGGTTTCGCTTTGCTGGAACACCGAAGAACAAAACAAAGCATAATCATCGTTAAACTTCCTTTGAAATAATGATGTTCACTATAATTTGGGAGATGTCCTGTATTAATGTTGTGTTCCATAACGGTTTTTCTGTAATTTAAGACCTTGAATAGTGGTGATTTGCATTGTGCCAAAAGCAGACTGGATTTTTTTTTTTAATAGCTGATGATTTCAAG
>NW_011144572.1:1667-2884 GCF_000146605.3 Meleagris gallopavo
TTGTCTTCTCAACAGCGTTTTGGTAATTGATACACTGATTCACCTTGAGTCCCAGCAGAATCAGTGGTTGGTTGGATGCGGTGTGTGTTTCTTTGCTGAAAACATGGTGCTGAACCCTATTTTTGTAGGCAAGTCAATAAAATTCAGCTGCCTACAGAAACTTGTCAGCCAGCTGTGTACTGAAGTCATTTACATCTTTTATTGGTGGTTTTATCCTGTACTTATTTTTATTCCTCAGAAGTGTTACATTAGTTCTGCAGAGGAAAAAATTCAAACCCTTCTCTGTACATTTGCCTGAAAATATTTTCTGTGAAGAGGAGATTTCTAGAATATGTGAGGCGAGAGGGATTAGAAATTGCTGTTTCTTTCTTGCTTAGTAACAGGTAGTGATAAAAGTAGGTAACTATTTAAAAGGTAAGTTTGTCTAAAGCTTTAGTAAATAAAGTATCATTGCAAAACACCTTCTTAAGTCGTGTAGTCAACTTCTGAAATACTTGGTCAACTAAAGGTGTTTTTCCTCTTTGTCTAAAAGCATTTAGACAATTCAACAACTTTTTTCATTTTTTTCTATAATGAGTTGTATTTTTTTTATAATTGTTCAGTAGTTAAAAAAAAAATCGGTGCACTTGAATTTTGTCCTTTGAAAAGAGTATGTCACATGAGTTACTTTATATTGTACAGAAAGGTCCCCCAGACTTTTTATTTTATGTTACTTTCCAGAAGAAGTTTTAAGCTTCCTTTTTGTCAGGAGGTAGAAAACTTTTAAAGTGGGCTTAAGATTGAAATGCAATTGAAGGTGTGTATATATACATCTTTAATTTAATGCTGTTTAATTATATGTATATGTATTAAATGTATTTCGTATTTAACTGAGTGTATATATGTAACTAAATGTAAAACCCAGTGTTTTGCCTCCTAGGATTCTAAACTACCATCTTCTGTTCGGAACACACTCCTCGAACTTTTTGGACAAATAGAGCGGGAGTTTGAAAATTTATATATTGAAAATTTGGAACGTGAGTATATATTTTTTCCAGCAACTTAAGAACTCATTGAATCTAGGATATAGTACTTGAAAAGAATTGCACTGAGTGCTGTAATGTAATCAATTGAGTTTTTCTGAGAGGCATTGAAAAGTTGCTTTGAACTTGTATTGAAAGTGCTTGTTAGTGCATCATGTAACCAGCACCTGCAGCTGCTCGTGAGTTTTGAAGTTG
>NW_011144573.1:0-835 GCF_000146605.3 Meleagris gallopavo
AAATCCGAGTATAAAATAGGCAACATAGATGCTACCTTGAAAGCAGATAGACCATTAATGGTGTGTTGTTAGTTCTCTGGATTGTGTCCCCATGGCTAGCTGAATGGAGCTTGGTGGGTAATGCAAGAAGGAGAATTTCTCACACTAACTGACATTGCTGGCAGTGTAATTTCTTTAGAAATGTGGATGAAGGAAAACTTCTTTCCACAAAGCAATCCCTGGGAGTTCCTTACATTAATTCCTACATGAAGTCCAAATTGTATGTTTGAAGTCTAGCAATCCATTTTAAAAACACCCAGAGATGGAAAATTACTGCCTGCTTTAGTAAATAGTTCCTGTGGTTAATCATCTTGCTGTTTAAGTCTACGCTTTATTTTCAGTTTGAATTTCTGTAGCTTTAACATCCAACCTTTGAACAATACTGCAGCTTTGTCCACAATGCTCTTTTCGTAGGTACTTACAGACTAATCAAATCTCCACATGTGTTTTACCTCTGCCAAGCCAAATCAAATGAAATACTGAATTCATACAGGGAGACATAAAAATAATTTATGTCTGAACACTGCAATGAAAAAAGATTTAAAAAAAAGGAGTCTGGAAGAGCAGCAGTTATAGCCATGCTTAAAAAATGGGTCACTACCTCCTTGTGTTATCCTTCTGTTTGTATAGTCAGCTTTAATCCTTTTTCACCTCTGGATTTTTAACAGAACACTTATTCCCTGTTGTTCACTTACACCCAACTTACCAAGCAATCTAGAAAGCTCTAAATTACGTATTTTGCTCATTATTTACTACTCTTCCCAAATTTATGTCAGCTGAAAATGCTCTTTAAAAA
>NW_011144574.1:0-662 GCF_000146605.3 Meleagris gallopavo
AGGTAAAGCAGCATGTTCTCCATGGAGAGCTGCTTCTTCACCACCAGGTAGCTGTCGGTGCCCAGGCTGTGCACGATGGGCAGCACTTTTTCGGAGTAGTGCAAGGGACGCTCTGGTGAGGACACGAGGATGGGACGCCGTGGGCAGCTGCAGCACCACTGCAGCTCTGTCTGCAGCTGCCTGCACCGCTGCGGGCCACAAGCTGCTCTGTGCTCCCCAGCCCTCTCACAACGGACCGCACGTCTCTCCATCCTGATTCCATCCCAATCCCATCCCCATCTCCAGGCCCTCTTCACCCCAATCCCATCCCATCCCCATCCCCGTGCCATCACAATCCCATCCTGTTTCCACCCCCATCCCATTCTATTCCCATCCCCCTCCCTCCTCAACCCAATCCCGTCCCCATCTCATCCCCACCCCCATGCCATCCCAATCCCATCCTATTTCCATCCCTATCCCATCCCATCCCATCCTATTTCCATCCCATCCCATCCCATCCCATCCTATTTCCATCCCATCCCATCCCATCCCATCCTATTTCCATCCCATCCCATCCCATCCCATCCTATTTCCATCCCTATCCCATCCCATTCCCACCCCATCCCATCCCCATCCCCATTCCCTCTTCATCCCCATCACGACCCCCACCCCCATCCCACCCC
>NW_011144575.1:0-510 GCF_000146605.3 Meleagris gallopavo
CACATCCCCATGGCTCTCTGTACCCATGGCCCCACATCCCCATGGCTCTCTGTACCCATGGCCCTTGTATCCCCATGGCCCCCTATCCCCATGGCTCCACTTACCCATATCCTGATGGCTTCACGTCCCCACATCCCTGCATCCTCCCATCCATCTAACCCCATAACCTCGTGTCCCCATATTCCTATAACCCCACATCCCTGCCGCCCCATGGCTCCATGTCCCCATATCCTCGTATCTAAGTATCCCCACAGCCTCGTATCCCCACGCACAGCCCCACTGATTCTCTGCTCCACCACCAGGAGCTGACATCCAAGCACAACCCCCAGCCCCGCTGCCATGCAGGTCGCTCCCGGTTTCAATTATCACCTGCTGGAGCAGCAGCTGCCGAGTGCAGGGAACTCAAAGCAAAGTCAACAAGGGCTTGTTGTTTCAGCTGCTCAGGGCACGCCTTGCTCACCCCCCCAGCACCAGGGATGGGCAGGTAAATGCTGTAGGAGCCGTGGAGCA
>NW_011144576.1:0-631 GCF_000146605.3 Meleagris gallopavo
TGGAGAGATTTGTTGCTAGCCATGGAAAATATCCTCTTTTTCTTTCCCTCCCTGAACCCAGGAATACTTCTAATTAGTTACTTATTTCCAGTTCTCTGAATCACTGAAATCCAGGGCAAAAAATGGTCTTTTTTTATGCCACCAAGTTAGCTGCCTACTGATTAAGCTGCTGTGTAAGTAGAATAAGGAATCAAGATATTGGAGTGGGATCTGTTGGATCCTTGGAAATTTCACATGACACACAAGCTATGGGAAGATCCCTAAACTTAGGATAACAAAATATAGTAAGTAGTGTCTCCACTACATAAAAAAAACCAGGATCATAATATGTATGGAAACTTCATTTGTCTATGAATGTCTAAAAATCTTACTTTGAGACTTCATCTTATTTAAAATCAAAATAAAGTGTACTTCTGAAGTACACTATAGTATACTGTTATTACGTACAGTAATATCATACCTTACAGTATACTTGTGAAGTGTGCTAAAAACAAGCAGTACATGATTTAATGCAACCTTGCTCATAAGCCATTTCCTTCAAAATTAATCTCTAAATCTGATATTTATTATTCCCTCTATTGTTAGAGAAAGTAAAAAAACAAACAAACAAACAAACAAAAACAAACAAAAA
>NW_011144577.1:0-1024 GCF_000146605.3 Meleagris gallopavo
GGGCGGGGCTACAGCAAAGTGTGCGCCGGGGGAAAGGGGGTGGGGTTACGATGGACATGAACACTAGGGGGCGGGGCTACAGCATAGTGAGCAAGAACACCAGGGGGAAAGGGGCGGGGTTACGATGGACACGCCCACTAGGGGGCGGGGCTACAGCATAGTGCGCACCAGGCAGAAAGGGGCGGGTTTTCAATGGACACACCCACTAAGGGGCGGGGCTACAGTAGAGTGTGTGCCGGGGGAAGGGGAAGGGGCGGGGTTAGGATGGACACGCCCACTGAAGGGCGGGGCTACAGCATGGTGAGTACCAGCGCCAGGCTGAAAGGGGCGGGGTTACGATGGACACGCCCACTAGGAGGCGGGGCTACAGCACAGAACGCGCAACAATAGTAAGTGGAAAGGGGAGGAGTCAGAACGGGACACGCCCACAAAGGGGCGGGGCTACAGCAAAGCCAGCAGCGAGCTGAGGGGGTGGGGTAAGAACAAGCCACGCCCCCAAGGGGGCGGGGTCAAGGAACAGCATGTGTACCAGTATCCGGCTGGGTACAATGGGCCCTCCCACAAAGGGGTGGGGAAAAGCGAGGACATGCCTAAAAGGGGCGGGGCTATCGCACAGCCTGAGCAATAGCAGCAAGTGGAAAGGGGAGGGGTCAGAAAGGGCCACGCCCACAAAGGGGCGGAACTGCAGCCCAATGTGAGCCAGCCGGAAGAAAGGGGGTGTGATTAGAACAGGCCACGCCCTCAAAGGGGCGGAGCTGCAACCCACCTGCAGCAGTTTGGAAAGGGGTGTGGTTACAAAGGACACGCCCACTGAGGGGGCGGGGCGTTCATGCAAGCCCTGCCCATTTCCCGTTCAGATGCCCTGCCCAGACCTGCCCACCAATCCCTGGAAGCCCCGCTGTCTGTGACTCCGCCCCTTTTGCGAATCCCCACCCACTTCCCCCACCCACAGCACACTCACCATGGACACGCCCACCTGCAGGCCCCGCCCACTCGCTGACCCACACACACGCTTCCAAGCCCT
>NW_011144578.1:0-701 GCF_000146605.3 Meleagris gallopavo
TATCTATATCTATATCTATATCACCTATTATACACACACATATATATGTATATATATGTACAAGGGCTACATCACAATAAATACTTCCTATTTTATTAAGTTGGCCATGATGTCACAGTTGCGTGTTGGAGTTATGGCAGTTGAAGCTAACCTTCCCTCTGATATTCTGTTACATTTTGTTGCTGTGTGACAGATGGCAGCAGAGGGGCAGTCTGACAAGATGATGTCTGACATGGAAGTGTGGGATGAAGCAAAGATATGTCATTTAATTCCTCCATGTACAAAAAATGGCACCCACTGACATTCATCAGTGCTTGCTCAGTGTTTATGGATATGAAACTGTGAATGAACGCACAATGAGGTGGTGAGTTGTGCATTTCAGCACTGGCAACAGCAACAGCAGTTCACCTCCACTGGTGTAGATTTTTATGAGCACATCATACAAGCTCTTGTTCACCACTGTCGAAAAAGCATAGGTACTTGTAGTGACTAAGTGGAAAAATGACATTAAGTAGCTAATCTATCAAACAGTGTTATTGTGTCTGTTATAGTTTCCAAGGAAATAAGTAGGAAGTATTAGTTTTGGAGTATGTATGTATAATATATACAGGCATTCTGAAAGAAGTACATAAATATTTTTAAGCAGCTCTTTATATAACTTTTTTTTCTTTCAATCACAGTTGCAACTAGCCACAGTTGAG
>NW_011144579.1:0-781 GCF_000146605.3 Meleagris gallopavo
AAACCACTTTCCCTCACAGTTTGCATCTCCTCTCCCCCAAAATCCATTTAAATGACTTCATGTGAAATACTACAGCATAAAATTATGATAAATGATGCCTGTAAATAAGAATATTTCTTCAATTATCAATGCCTGCATTCCAACGTACTAATATTTAATTTCCCTGTGCAATAAATTTAATGTAGTGCTGTCAAAGAATTTTCCCTGTCAACTATTAGCCAGTCTAGCTTCTTCAAAGAGCCTCGCTGCTAAACATTATAAAATTCCTAAATCATTTTACTGCTTTAAAACAAAAACAAAACAAAAAAACCCACACACAAAAATGGAACTAATCTTATTAGAAAACAACCAATTTACACACTATCAGAGCTATTTTTAAATTGCCACAGAAAAGAAATAAATATAAAATTGTATCATGCAGAAGGCAGACTAGGTTTCAGTTAGCTCATCTTATACATGTCCGCATGATTATGCGCTAGACTATTTCGTCACACAAGCATAGAGTAAGTTTACAGTCAATGAGTTGGAACCTCCTGATTCAGGTAATGCTTGCCTATGTAATTTCCCTATTAGACCACAATGATGTTTTTCATTTCTGAAAGAACAGGGGAACAGTTCTTACTGTATGGGTGTTTGTTCAGTTCTCCAGATTCTAACTCATTATTTCATCTTAGCTTAAAGTAAGTGTCAGATAAACTGCACTAATGTATGGATTCAGTTACATGATGACTATACACACAAACACAGCTGGGGTGGGAAGGACAGTAGCCCAAAGGGGGGA
>NW_011144580.1:0-604 GCF_000146605.3 Meleagris gallopavo
TCCCTATGGAGTCCCTATGGGGTCAGGGATCCCTTTGGGGGTCCCTTTGGGGGTCCCTTTGGGGTCAGGGATCCCCGTGGGGTCCCTTAGGGTCCCTTTGGGGTCAGGCATCCCTATGGAGTCCCTGTGGGGTCAGGGATCCCTGTGGGGTCCCTGTGGGGTCCCTATGGGATCAGGGGTCCCTGTGCGGTCCCTTAGGGGTCAGGGGTCGCTATGGGATCCCTATGGGGTCAGGGGTCCCTATGGGGTCAGGGATCCCTGTGGGGTCCCTTAGGATCCCTTTGGAATCAGGCGTCCCTATGGGGGGTCCCTATGCGGTCCCTTAGGGTCCCTTTGGAATTAGGCATCCCTGTGGGGTCCCTGTGGGGTCAGGGATCCCTGTGGGGTCCCTGTGGGGTCAGGGGTTGCTATGGGGTCCCTGTGGGGTCAGGGGTCGCTATGGGGTCCCTTAGGGTCCCTTTGGTGTCCCCAGGACCTGTACAGCTCCCGGGACCTGCAGGGCCTGGCGGTGCAGCACGACCCCGCAGCCATCCGCGAGGGGCAGACCTTGGTGCTCACCCTCAAGGACAAAGGTGGGGGGGTCCCCAAATGGCCCCCAGTGTCC
>NW_011144581.1:0-839 GCF_000146605.3 Meleagris gallopavo
CACACATACCGGGTCCTGCCCCACTGTGGGGCGCAGTGGCCGAGAGCTGGGTGTGCTTCTCAGCTGAGACCCGCATCCACGGGATGTCCCGTGTCCCCATGGCGTCCCATGTTCCCGTGATGGGTGTCCCCGTGGTGTCCCGCATCAGGGCGACCCCCTGGGTGGGGGTCTTTGGGGTGCTCCATGTCCCCGGGGTGTCCCCAAAGTGGAGGTCCGCGGGTGTCCCATGTCATAAGAGCATCCCGTGTCTCTCCAGCATGGACATCTCTGGGGCATCCCTTGTCCCAAGGGTGTGGTGTCTGTGGGGTGGGAGCCCTTTGGGTGCTCTGTCACCAGCATCGGGTGTCACCATGACGTCCCACGCCTCCTGGGCTGTGTGGGGGTTTCCTTAGACACCGTGTCCCCAAAATGACCCACGTCCCCAGGGTGGGGATGTGTGGGGTGGTGCCGTGTGCCCCCCAGGGGTGGCTGCAGCGCTGACCCCCGTGTCCCCAGAGCCAGGCAGCAGCACACTACCAGGGGAACCGGCACGCACGGCGCCTGAAGGGGCTGGAGGCCGCCCGTGCTCGTCGTGGGGGGGACGGCGGGGACAGCCAGGACCCCCCTGCACCCACCCCCAACCCGACGGGGGAGACGCCTGAGCGTAAAGGTGGGTCTCTGCACCTCGAGGTGTCCCCGCGTGTCCTCGTGTCAACCCAGGGTGATGTTTGCCTGCTTGGGTCTCTTCTGTCCAACCCCCTCCTCTCCGGGGTGAGGTGTGTTTGGGGGGGGTCCCGATTGACTCTCTGTGTGCCTGCAGGCGAGCAGCCCCCAGCACCCGCAGCTCCCAGTCGCCCCCG
>NW_011144582.1:0-754 GCF_000146605.3 Meleagris gallopavo
AAACTGAAAAAAAAAAAAAAAATTAAAAATGAAAAGCAAATTCAAAAACTGATACTGGGTATGAGATGTGCCAAGAGCAGAAGCAGAAGCCTTCCTATGGCTGCCAGTTTAGTGCTTGGGAGTCCTGTTGGTGTCTTGCTGCCTACTGACATCCCACAGCATGCACAGTGCCTTTCTGCCCAGGGCCAGGCCCGTAATAATGCCTGTGTGTCACACCTGCCAGCTCAATGAAAACCACAGTCCTACCCTGAGCTCTCTCAGTCAACACCTGATCCTCACTCACTGCTACCTCCTTTCTGAGCTTTGTTAAAACACTGACTTTTGCGCATCTTCTGTTTGCCCCACGATTTGGTTTTCTAGTTCATGCCACATTGCCATTGAACAAGGGTACTGTTGCAGTGCCTCAGGGTTGCACAGACCTCCAGCTGGAGCACTGCTCCCTGCCTCTGCAACTTTGTAATACAAGCAAAGACCCAAACCGACAAGTGGAGGAATGTAAGGGAACAGATGGCTATGGAAGCCAGCGTAGGCAACTGCAGCGTAGGCAACTGCAGCGAGTCCTCTGTCCCAGGCACTCCCCTCACAAGACTCACAACAGCCTGACCTTCTCCCTTCTCACATAGGTAGACCTTTCATCCAGCTGAATATGAATTTTGGTGCAAAGGCACTAAGAGTCAAAAGATGTAACTTCTGATCTGAAAGGTGGTGGAAGAACATCATCTCCATGGCAAACCAGAATTTCTGATGCATTTTT
>NW_011144583.1:0-648 GCF_000146605.3 Meleagris gallopavo
ATCCCAACCCCAATCCCAATCCCAACCTCAATTTAACCCCAATCCCATCCAAATCCCAATCCCAGTCACACCCCATATGACCCCGTATGACCCCATATGACCCCACGCCCCATAAGACCCCGTAAGACACCATATGACCTCACAACCTATAACACCCCATAAGACCCCATATGATCCCATAAGACCCCATATGATCCCATAGGACCCCATAAGACCCAATAAGATCTCATATGACCCCACATGACCCCATAAGACCCCATAGGACCCCGTATGACCCCACACCCCATAAGATCCCATATGACCCCATAAGATCCCATATGACCCCGTAAGACCCCATGTGACCCCATATGACCCCATAAGACCCCATGTGACCCCATAAGACCCCATAAGACCCCATGTGACCCCATGTGACCTCATGTGACCCCATAAGACCCCATATGACCCCATAAGACCTCATAAGGACCCCATAAGACCCTATGTGACCCCATAAGACCCCATAAGCCCCCATAAGCTCTCATAAGCCCCCATAAGGACCCCATAAGACCCTATGTGACACCATAAGACCCCATATGACCCCATAAGCCCCCATAGGACCCCATAAGAACCCATAACACTCCATAAGGACCCCATAAGGCCCCATAGGACCCC
>NW_011144584.1:0-997 GCF_000146605.3 Meleagris gallopavo
CTTGGAAAGAGTCCAGCGGCGGGCCACAAAGATGGTGAAGGGCCTGGAGCATCTCCCTTATGAAGAAAGGCTAAGTGAACTGGGTCTGTTTAGCCTTGAGAAAAGATGACTGAGAGGGGACCTGATCCAGGTTTATAAATATCTGAGGTGTGGCGGCCATAGCGGTGAGGCCAGTCTCTTTTCAGTGGTTCGTGGAGACAGGACGAGGGGACATAAGCTGCAGCATAGGAAGTTTTGCACGAATGTGCGTAAGAACTTCTTTATGGTGAGGGTGACGGAGCACTGGAACAGGCTGCCCAGGGAGGTTGTGGAGTCTCCTTCTCTGGAGATATTCAAGTCTCGCCTGGACGCCTACCTGTGCGACCTGGTGTAGGGAACCTACTTTGGCAGGGGGGTTGGTCTCCATGATCTCTAGAGGTCCCTTCAAACCCCTACAATTCTGTGATTCTGTGAATCTTTTACAAATACATCAACAGTAAGAGGAGGACTAAGGAGAATATTCATTCTTTACTTGATGAGGCTGGGAATGTGACCACTGAGGATAAGGAAAAGGCAGAGGTTCAGAATGCCTTCTTTATGTCTGTCTGACTAAAAAATTGCTTTTATAATCAAAATCATGTCTTTACAATTGTATGCATAAACTAGTGTGATTTCATACGTAATATTCATGGTATTGTGGAAAAAAGCATCTCTTAACAGTAGTTGTATTTTTGTGTTCTGTTTTCACATTTAAGTGAGTTAGCATGCAACCTCAATTAATAAATCCTAGGTGAAAGACTGTTCTAGACATCAAGGAATGCAGATGACAAAGCTGAAGCTTGAAATTAGAGAAACTGGGATTTTTACCTTTGATTTAAGTCTTAGATTTGTATTAACATCTAAATCCCTGTGGAAAGCACTCTACTACTGCAGTAGTATCACAGAATCACAGAATGGCCTGGGTTGGAAAGGACCTCAAAGATCATGAATCTCCAACCCCCCTGCCACATGCAGGGCC
>NW_011144585.1:0-725 GCF_000146605.3 Meleagris gallopavo
ACCTTTGTTTAGTAAAGTAGTTTGTTTCTCCTCAGATCATTGCTGCTGTCTTTTTGTTTTTTACGTCCCATCTCTCTACCTTTTTCCCTTTTCCCCCCTTTTCCCCTTTCCCAGGGCATGGGTCTGTCTCCTTGCCCCACTAGTCATGGAACCGGGCCGAACTAGCCTGTAAAGCATTGACATGGGGTCATTTGGTTGCCATTAAAATATTATGTCTAACCTTGAATTTCAGCCTTTTTCAGAGGTCAAGTAGTAATGGTGGCAATGTCTTCCTCACCTTCGCCTTCTCTTCTAGCCCTCCTTGGCACTGGTGACTGATCTTGTTTAGCGCTCATCCCCTGGAGATAGGGGCTACTCCCCTGGATCTTCCTCCTCTACTCTCTCCTCTTTTATAATATCTTCTTCCTCTACTTTCTCTTCCTCTTCCATTCTAAATGAGGTGACATTCATTTCTATTTCTGTCCTCTTACAGGGCAACTGACATCAATTCTGGTGCCTACTGTGATTGATCAGTGTAGAGCAAACGAAGGCAGTGACAGAGCCTTTATAGGTGCTGTAGGAGAAGATATCCAAGAGGAATTAACTCACCCCTCCCACTACCAGTTTGGAGAAAGGGACAAGCTGAGGATTATGACCCTTCCCCCGTTTGTACCGTCGCACCGCAGCAGAGAAAGGCGGGGGAAAAGGGGGACCTGCGCAGACTCAAATTGATCATAGGGCAATTT
>NW_011144586.1:0-640 GCF_000146605.3 Meleagris gallopavo
TCCATCCCCGCGGCTTCGGGCCTGCCCCGCGCCCAGGGCTGACCGAGCCCCTGCCCGCCCCACACGTGAACGGTGGGAAAGACGCACGGCTCCCTCCGAGCCCCCCGAAGCGTCCTGCAGAGGGCAGAGGCTGCCCGCGTTCCGCAGCCGACCCGGCGGGATATTGACCAAGGACTTTAAATCCATACCCGGCTTAAACATTTTACCCGTCAGCACGTCTGCGGTCACAAAACACTTCTTCTTTCTGTCACTTTGCTTCGAAACTATTGATAAGATCATTTAGCTGAATCTGTTCGGGATGAGTGTAATATTGACTAGGAGTTAGAAAAGATGATTAAATCTAATAAGCCGAGAAACTCTCGGGGAGGGGGAGAGAGAGCAGGACGTTTGCCCCTACGAAGCCGAGCAGAGCCCCGAAGGTCGTAGCACTTCCTCCACACGCTGCCGCTGCCGCCGGCACCCACCGGCACGGCCCCGATACACGGCACCCGGTCCCGGTACTCGGTACCCGGCCCCGGATCACGCAGCCGCCCCGCTCCGGCCCCGCGGCCCGGCCTTAGCGCGGCGCTCCCCACGGAGAAGCTCCGCCTTTTCCTTCTTTTCCCCTTTTCTTTCTCTTTTCTCCCTTTCTTTCCTTTTC
>NW_011144587.1:0-845 GCF_000146605.3 Meleagris gallopavo
GTGCGCGGCGGTGCCCGAGGCTCCGCGAGGAACCGGGATGGGCGAGAGCTGCAGCTCGGGGCCGGCCGGAGGGGCTGAGGGATTGTCGGCTAGGCTGTGCTCATCGGAATTTAAGCACTACTTCCGTTTTGTTGGAAATGAGCAAATAATTCTCTTCATTTTCCCCCCCACCCACCCCTCACTCCCCCCTTTTTTTTTTCCCGACTGTATTAACCTCCTCCTGGCTCTTTAACGCCGGCTGAGGCATTTCCCGAAATGAATTTGTGTTTCAGCGTTTCAAACGCTATGGCGTCGTTGAAAGAAACAATTGTGTCAACCGGGTGCAGCCCCTCGCGAAGCGCCCCGCGCTCGATCGGACCCGGGCAGCCATCGGCCGCCGTCCTCGA
Organism: Meleagris gallopavo; assembly: GCF_000146605.3. Classification (NCBI taxonomy): domain Eukaryota; kingdom Metazoa; phylum Chordata; class Aves; order Galliformes; family Phasianidae; genus Meleagris; species Meleagris gallopavo. Next base: position 387 of record NW_011144587.1, read on the forward strand.
GGCTTCGTTGCGCTCTGCACGAATTCGATCCGTGCCGAATTTCCCAGCGCCGTGCATGTGCTCGTTCCGCCATGGTCGGGCTGTGGGATTTCCTCCGGCCGCCAGCCGGGCTGCGCCCATGCAGCGTCCTCTTTTGCAGATGTGCTTGCTAGGAGATCTATTGTAAGAAATGAAGCTTGAAAGTCCACAGCACGATCGCAATCGGACGGCTGGAAAAATAAATAATGTAGAAATAAAACCCCGTTTATTAGCAGTCCCTTTCTTTTGCTCCTCTGGAAACATCTCGCTAATAAGGCGGAATATTTGTCTCTAATGCTCAATAATACGGAGCTTTGTTTGCAAGAAGTGTGGGTTGGGTAGCGGTTTCGTGAGTAAATCCAATGGCTGAAATGCCAGAAAATAAAGGAGCACCCGATGGAGCGGGGGTCGCGGCGCGGGGATCCGCCCTGTACAGAGTAG
>NW_011144588.1:0-483 GCF_000146605.3 Meleagris gallopavo
AAATCTTTTAACCTGAAAGATATCATTATTATTTTTACTCTTATACTCTTATTAATATTAATATTCACTAGCATTCAGGGTGCCATAAGGAAGAGCTTAACTCCTGATAGGGATCTAAGATTAAGAAACAGTCAAAATGAACTCCCCCACAAAATTAGAAAATTCTCAGTATTTCAGTTGTCTAGAGGTGTCCCCCAGCCAAGCATTATGGATATCATTGCTAACACTAGCCCACACTTCCCATGCTTATCTACAAGGATGCTATGGGAGGTAAAAATAAAAAAATCTTTTTACTTGCATTTATTTTTCAACTACCGTGATCTTTCCTACCTTAACAGAGAATTGGTGAAATATTTGTATTTTGAGTAGATAACACCAATAAAGACACAAAGACACATGATAAAACAATGTTTATAACCACTGTAACTAGTTTTGAAACATTCAGTTCCCAAGCTGTAATTATGGGGGGAAAAAAAAAAGAAA
>NW_011144589.1:0-728 GCF_000146605.3 Meleagris gallopavo
CCATGTGACCTCTGACCCCCTCGTGACTTTTAACACCCCCATCTGACCTCTGCCCCCCCCATGACCTCTGACCCCCCATGACCTCTGACCCCCCCACACGTGACCTCTGACCCCTGTGACCTCTGACCCCTGCCCCCAGGCTGGCCGCCACCTGCATGTCCCGCCTGCAGCACCGGGAGGCCATGGCTGTGGATGTGCCCCAAACCTGGTCAGCGGCGCGAGTGGGGTGGGGATCCCTGGGGGGTCCTTGTGGGGTTATATGGGGTCCCTATGGGGTTATATGGGGTTATGGGGTCCTTGTGGGGTCCCTATGGGGTTATGGGGCTCCTGTGGGGTTATATGGGGTTCTAGGGTCTTTATGGGGTCCCTATGGGGTCTTTATGGGGTTGTGGGGTCTGTATGGGGTTACATGGGGTTACATGGGGTTATATGGGGTTCTGGGGTCCTTGCGGGGTCCCTACGGGGTCTTTATGGAGTCCCTATGGGGTCCCTGTGGGGTCCCTATGGGGTTATGGGCCCCTGTGGGGTTATATGGGGTTATATGGGGTCCCTGTGGGGTCCCTATGGGGTCCTTGGGGGTTATACGGGGTCCCTATGGGGTTATATGGGATTATGGGGTCCCTATGGGGCTATATGGGGTTATATGGGGTTATGGGGTCCTTGTGGGGTCCCTATGGGGTCTTTATGGAGTCCCTATGGGGTCCTTGTGGGGTCCCTATGGGGTTATG
>NW_011144590.1:0-753 GCF_000146605.3 Meleagris gallopavo
TTTCATCTATATTATAGGCTATGTATAAGGAGACATTATAAAGGAAAGAGTATCTAATGCATTGTGGAAAAATAATGTCAGAAAGGACGAAATGGACAAACATTCAGATTCTCTTTTCTTTCACATTTATAGAGTACTATTTACTGTTTTAAAGTTACTTTTTTTAAGTTTTTTTTTAAGTTATTTATTTATTTATAAAGTTATTTATAGGCTTTTAAATAAATAATGTCCTGGTTTATATTCGTGTTCCATATCATGACATCATGCAACAGGCTGTTTGGTGCAGAGGCAATGTGCACTGTAGAGCCATACTTCTTGATTTTTTAGCAGTCTCATGTTAGTTCTTACTGTCCAAGAGGATGATACATTAGAAGTACTACATTTCCCAAGAGCCTATACACGATCTCTAATTCTGGATAACAGGCTTCCAAGTTCCAGCAGTACAGTGAGCAGCATGATCGTAGCCTTCCTCTCTCTCCCATTTGAGTTATTAATTTTAGCTATTTTTCTTACTATTTTCTTATATTCTTTTAATCTGTAGTAAATTTGTTATATTTCCTTATCTTAAATGGGTCGCTTTTCTTTCCTTCTCCCAGAAAGGGAAGAAAGGGGCCTCCTTGCCCTATTACACTTGAAACCAGGGCACCCTAATATTAGAATGTAAAAAAATTTACAAATGATGGAATTTCACAGTTTCAGATTTTTTTTTCTACTTTTCTTGTAATCTATTTGATTATAATTATTTTTATATTA
>NW_011144591.1:0-475 GCF_000146605.3 Meleagris gallopavo
GAAAGTTCAGAAACACCAGTCAAAGGTGCTATATTATCTAACTAATCTAGTATCATTTTAACTTTAAAAATCATGGTGGCTTAACCAGAAAAAACTGCCACTTGGTGACATTGACCATGTCCTATGCTAATAAGTTATCTAGTGGGTTACAGGTAGGCATCTGAAACTATATGAAGTTTATTAAATCTTCGGATGTACTAAGGACTAATATACTGACTCAGTGCTTCTAATAGTATGCAATTTCAGTTCCATTTTTTTATTTCTTTAAAAATTTAGTATTTGTTAGCCCCATCTCAGGAAGATGCATAATTGAACTACATAATGGATGTGCACACGCTGGCAAGGAGAAATAAGAAGAAGAACCTGATGTGGATAGATTGGTAAGCAGCTGTATAGTTATTAAACAATGGATTGATTAGTCACATCTGCTAGGAATCCATTATAGAAAGTAATTGAATAGCATGCCTGTGCTCTA
>NW_011144592.1:0-681 GCF_000146605.3 Meleagris gallopavo
GAGAGGAGAGGAGAGGAGAGGAGAAGCTTTTTTTTGGAAGACAACAGCAACGTAGTTCCTTAGGGCAACATCTCAAGCATCCATATGGCTAGAAAACATACAAGGGCCCATGGTGATTAGTAAGAGGCAGTCCTTCAGAGATTGAAGAACTTTATCTGCCAATGTAAACTTATCTTAGCACTTTGTAATTGTGGTACCCAATGACTTAAAACCTTGTTTTCCATCAGTCTAGTGTTTACGCAGACTGGTTTTGAGGCCTCCATATAGGCAATAGAACTGGCAGGCAGATTGCTGAATGGAAGTGAAAGCACATACCTTGAATTTCAAGAATATTGAAGTCTAAAATCACGTTGTAGACTGAGAACTAGCTTCACTCATTGCATAAATATAATTATTCCTTTGCTTATTTCAGTAAGTTATTTGTGAAATAGGTGTTCTTAAAATTTCATGTTCTACAAACTGAAACTGTACTCGCAACATTTTTTTTACAGAAAAAAAAAATTGTTATCTGTTATATCATTGTGATAATTATGATAAAATGAATATGAAATGTGCCTGTCTACTCAGTCTTGCAAAACATTAATTAGGATAGTTGAGAATTCATCTAATTTTGAAAAGAATGAAACAGAAATGTAGCACAAATGACAGTGAAGATACAGAATCTTGGTAAATTATTCAAAT
>NW_011144593.1:0-876 GCF_000146605.3 Meleagris gallopavo
TGGAAGACTTAAGCTGGGCTTTCTAATGGGGCATTTCTACTGACAGGATAATCTTCACAGAGATAGGTAGTTCAAAACAATTGGAAGAGTGTCTGTTTGCTACACAAAACTAAAGAGCACTAAAACCTTCAACAATTATGTGTATTTGACAGAATTATATTTCTCTTTCAGTAGCATTAAATCCTAGCATACCTATAGTTTTGTGTTACTGAATCACTATTAAACCATCTTTGCCTCTAAATGGGTTACATAATTTTAAATAAAAACCAGAAGTAGCACACTCACAAAGAAAGAGATTAGCCCTTTCAAACATCAGCATTGAAGCGTTCTGTATCTCTTCCTTAATTTTTAATTGTTCCTACCAATAGATGTCTGGAAATAAATCTGGCAAGCTATGCCACACTGCTGCCACAGAAAGGTCAAAGAATAAAACTTTAAGATACCTGTATATTTGCTGAACCTCCCTAGCTTTGATTAAATTATTCAGCCTCTAAAAATGGAGTGCTGATGGTGTACGTTCCCTCAAATAGTGTGATGCTTTTATAAAAACAGGTGTATTTGCATCTGAAGCCTCTCTCTGTTCCCAATCCAAACTTCTTAAGCATTTTTGCAGAATTTATAAATGATGTTTGTTTGGGCGTTTTTTTTTGGGTGACACTATGTGCTTCTATCAGATTGCCCTTGAATCTCATTGTTAGCACCATTATACTACCAGGGGACTCCAGAATTAGAGGTGATGCCAGGGGCATTACATTTGTGATGAAGCTGTGCTCAGTGCTTTGCAAATGACTGCAAACAGCAGTTTGTCAGTGTTCAGTGATTTGGCTCTAACAACCACTGTAGCATTTCTTCCCACAGTATCACAGAATCACAGAA
>NW_011144594.1:0-603 GCF_000146605.3 Meleagris gallopavo
AGCGGCTGTGCGGAAAAGGGAGTGGGGGAGGGAAGGTTGCTTTGCACGAGGGTTTTGCACAAGGAAGGGTTGTGCATCGGGAGGGCTTTGCACACGCGGTTGACAGCGGGGGGGGCGTGCATGGGGGCTTTGAACGGCATTTTTCACGCGTGGGGTGGCTTTGCACGAGGGTTTTGCACAAGGAGTGTGTGCTACACGGGGAGGTCACAACGGCGCTGCAGAATGCGTTTGCACGGGGACGGCGCGGCTGGGCTTCGCACAAGTGTTTTTGCACAAGGAAGGCTGTGCGCGGCTTGGTTTTGCACAAGTGTTCTGCACGAGGGCTGTGCGCTACTTGCTTTGCACGAGGATTGTGCGTTGGTGTCGCACCGCGGTGTTTTGCACGAGGAGGGGGGGGGCGTTTCGCAAGGTTTGCGTAGCGCGGGTGTTGCACGAGTGTGTTGCACTGGGGTTGCACATCTCATTTGCACGCACAGGGGTTTTGCACAAAGTCCTTTGCACGACGATCCTGCGGTGCGTTTTGCACGAGGGCTTTGCACGGTGGGCCTTTGCACGGGGGTTGTGCACGGCGGGCTTTGCACCAGGGCGTTGCATTGGGGGGGG
>NW_011144595.1:0-473 GCF_000146605.3 Meleagris gallopavo
CATACGAGATCTTCCGATCTTGAAAGTAAACAGGAATGCAATAAAGAATATGAGAGAAACTGTGGTTTCTTTATTTATAAAAAGCAAGAACAAAGTAATTGATAAAAGCTGCATGTAAAATTGGCTCTGAACCCTCAACTGTAACAAAGTTTAGAGTTGAGCATGGGGAAGATATCTAGACCTTCAACTCTGACCACCAGAAGGGCTCCTAAGAGCACTAAAAAGACCACAGAAACACTACTCATGGCTGAAGAGGGTATGGGACAAGTTTAAGGACTCTTTCAGAATGCAATGAATATACACAATCCGTGCCTTTAAATAGGCAACTACTCTTTCCTTTGGTGTGCATGCTAGGTGGAGTCATACCTGCCTGACGTAACTCACTGGTATGTCGTTACTTTGATGGATTTTCTCTGCTTCAGTACTTTGAATGTAACACTTTAAAACTAAAAGTAATATAAAATAAACAATGA
>NW_011144596.1:0-996 GCF_000146605.3 Meleagris gallopavo
GAGGGAAAAGGCAGGGAGAGGGTCCTAGGTGAGGAAAACAATGGCAATGAGCTAAGGGAAAATACTTAATTTGCTAAATATAATAGCAGAATGTGAGAAAATACAGTGTAATAGAATATAATTGGAAATGAAGCTAATAAATAAAAACAAAAAAAAGAGAGAGTTTCCAAAATTGAAGTCCTTACACTAATGCTGTAGGTGAAGCAGACAGGGAGCAAAGAGAAAAGAGAGCTGTTTGTTTTGCCTGGCCTATTGGAAGATCCATCTTTTGTGAGGTTGCTACAAGTGGAAGAGCAACAGGTACCAATTGCTACAAAAATGGTGCACAGATGGCAGTACTGCAACAACAGGGATTCCTTGCTCCCCATTCATAAGTTGATTCGTCAACTAGATCCACGGATCCATGCCCCAGAAAGGGAAAAGGGAAACAGGGCAAGGGTAGAGAGATGGGCCCAAAACCAAAACAGCAGCAACAATCTGAGGCAGTCGAGGTGCTAGAAGGAGCTGTGTTTCAGTGCCGATTACTTCAGAGGCAGCCCGAACCCCCTCATACACGGCTCAGATCTCCTTTTCAGTTGGAGTGTATATCATGGTTTTGTGATTTTTGGTTTTCAGTATTCCACATCATAACATCATGTAGTGCACTGGGAGTTACGGGTACCTGTCCCTGTGTGTTGTGGAAGTCATGGGATATGGCCCTTCCTGGTTGGGCAGTCTCATACTGCCTGGCAGTGGGTGCTGGAGGGTGCTTTCCTAGCCATACCAAGCTTTTCAGGTTTGATTGGTCTCGGGAACTCTCTCTCTCTCCTATTTTATTTGATTTATTAGTCTGAATTTCAATTAGATTGTATTATATTGTGTTATCTTGCATTCCGATATCATAGTTAGTAAAATAAGTTTTCCTCCATAGATCATTGCCGCTTGTTTTTTTTCCTTCCTTGAGCCCAGCTCCCATCTCCCTATCTCTTTTCCCTTTCCCTTCCCATTCTGTGGCTG
>NW_011144597.1:0-740 GCF_000146605.3 Meleagris gallopavo
GGATGAGAAAAATGGGGAGAAAAAGTGATGGGAAAAAAATGAGGGGAAACGGTGGAAAAGTGTGGAAAAAGTGACGGGAAAATTTGAGGAGAAAAAGGGGGAAACGGTGAGGGAAAAGGGGGGAAATGTGATGGGGAAATGGGGAAAAGTTGGGGGGAAAAGGGGGATTGGTGCGGGAAAATGAGGGGGAAAGCGGAGGAAATTGGAGGGAAAACGAGGGGAAATGGTGGGAAAATTAAAGGAGGAAATGGCAGGAAATGGGAGAGGAAAGGGCGGGAAAGTGGCGGGAAATGGGGAAAATGATGGGAAACGGGATGGAAGAGGTGGAAAGAGGGAGGAAATGGGAAGAAATGAGGGGAAAAGGATGGGAAGTGGGGAGGAAAGGAAGGAAATGGAGGGAAATGGAGGAAAAATGGGACATTTTGATGGGAAAATGGCGGGAAATGGCGAGAGGAAGTGGTGGGAAATGGCGGCAAATGAGAGCGGGAAATGCTGAGTGCGGGAAAGGAAGGGGGAGGGAACAGGAAGTTGGGGCGGGGCCGGAAGTTGTGGGTTCTGACCGGAAGTGGGGGCGAGACCGGAAGTTGTGGCTTCAGACAGGAAGTTGAGTGGTTCGCATTGGAAATTTGGAGGGGGTTGACAGGAAGTTGGATGTTGTGACCGGAAATTGAGAGTTTCGACCGGAAGTGGGGGGGTGAACAGGAAATTGGGAGTGGGATCGGAAGGTGTGGGGCTCAGAC
>NW_011144598.1:0-759 GCF_000146605.3 Meleagris gallopavo
CCATAGCCCGCCCCACAGCGACCCACTGCCTGCCCCACAGAGCGCCCCATAGCCCGCCCCACAGCGACCCACTGCCTGCCCCACAGAGCGCCCCATAGCCCGCCCCACAGCGACCCACTGCCTGCCCCACAGAGCGCCCCGCAGCCCACCCCACAGCGACCCACTGCCTGCCCCATAGAGCGCCCCATAGCCCGCCCCACAGCGACCCACTGCCTGCCCCATAGAGTGACCCTGCCCCATAGACTGCCCCATAGCCTGCCCCTAGCGACCCATAAACTTCCCCATAGGCTGCCCCATAACATGCCCCATAGAGTGACCAATAGAGTGACTCTACTCCACAGTGTGACCCACAGAGTGACCCATAGCGTGACTCTGCCCCATACCCAGCCCTGCCCCATAACTGCCCCATAGCATGACCCATAGCATGCCTTATAATATGACCCATAGTCCACCCCATAGCATGATCCTGCCCCATTATGTCATCCATAAATTGCCCCATAGCGTGACCCATAACCTGCCCCATAGCCTGCCCCATAGCGTACCCCATTTAGCTGCCCCATAGCGTGCCCCATAGTGTGACCCATTTATCTGCCCCATAGCCTGCCCCATAGCCTGCCCCATAGCGTGCCCCATTTAGCTGCCCCACAGCCTGCCCCACAGCATGACCATTTAGCTGCCCCATAGCGTGCCCCATAGCCTGCCCCATAGCGTGCCCCATTTAGCTGCCCCATAACACGACCGACAAGCTGCCCCATAACG
>NW_011144599.1:0-551 GCF_000146605.3 Meleagris gallopavo
GGGAAAGTGAATCCCGAAGTGGGGCTGGGGGCGTCGGGGGGGAGTCGGGTTTCCACCGGTACGAAGCCCGCAGGTGCTGCCCGGCCCCACCGCCGCCCGGCCATAATTGCAGGCTATGGGTTTGCACCGCTATGGGGTCTGTGGGTGCTGAGTCCCGTCTGGGCCGGTCCCATGCATACGGGCCCTATAGGGCTGTTATGGGGTCTCTCTGCTGTGGGTTCCGGGTTCTGGCTGCTGTTAGGTCCTGGCAGCTCCGCACATTCAGGTCCTGGAGGTGTGGGCTGTGCTGGCACCACACGGGGATCCCGTGAGGATCCCGTAGGACGGGGGGTGTTGCGGGTGGTACGGTGGGTGCCTCCCCCTCTAACCTTTCCCCCCGCAGAGTTCAAGGAGGCATTCCAGCTGTTCGACCGCACGGGCGATGGGAAGATCCTCTACAGCCAATGCGGGGATGTGATGCGGGCGCTGGGGCAGAACCCCACCAACGCAGAGGTGATGAAGGTGCTGGGCAACCCCAAGAGCGATGGTGAGTGCGTGCGCACCCCCCCCCC
>NW_011144600.1:0-517 GCF_000146605.3 Meleagris gallopavo
CGGGGATCCCCGCGCCGCTCCGCCTCTTTCCTCCCCGCTCCGCGCAGCGCTGTCGGCTCCGGAGTGAAGGAGAGCGGGGCGGCGCGCTCTGCGCGGGGTTCTTTACTACGCGATGCATCCCCGCGTCTTTACAGTTAACCTGCACGGCCGCGGGTTGACCTGTCCACTTTAAACGAAGATCGTGTCAAGCTGTATTAGCAACTCGAAGAAACATTCTTTCCGCCCTCCTCCCCACTCCAATAATTAAATATCCCCCCCTTCGGGGGTATGCAGCCCCCGTGCAGTGAGGGGGACCTAAGAGGGGTCCTGGGTGGCCAGTGTGTAAAGCTGATGTATCTCATGGCTGAAAACGCCACACGTCTGCTTGTAGAGGTATTAACAGTGCAAATATTGCATGGAGATTAAAATGCCAAGAAGTAGCATCTGGGGTTCTATCCTATTCTGGATATATATTCTGGTTGCCCGAGGAGGTTGTGGATGCCCCTGGATCCCTGGAGGCATTCAAGGCCAGGCTGGA
>NW_011144601.1:0-713 GCF_000146605.3 Meleagris gallopavo
GGGGGGGGGTCACCTCAATCGATCTCAACGTCCTGGGGGGGATTAATGAGAGCAATTAATTAATCAGCGGCGGGGCACCTCGGTCAGCCAGTGTACGTGGATGTCCTGCGGTGCTGATGACCAGCTGCTAATTAACTAATTAACTAATTAGCAGAGGGAGCTTGGCAGGAGGCACCTCGACGAGGTGTGGATTCTCAATGGTTTGTGGGGTTAATGAGAGAAAGCCCAGTAATTAATTAACTAATTAGCGGGGGGCTCGGCAGGAGGCACCTCGACGAGATGTAGATTCTCAATGGTTCATGGGGTTAATGAGAGAAAGCCCAGTAATTAATTAACTAACTAATTAGCGCGGGGTTCGGCGGGAGGCACCTCGACGAGGTGTGGGTTCTCAATGGTTTGTGGGGTTAATGAGAGAAAGCCCAGTCATTAATTAATTAACTAATTAGCGGGGGGCTCGGCGGGAGGCACCTCAACGAGGTGTGGATTCTCAATGGTTCATGGGGTTAATGAGAGAAAGCCCAGTAATTAATTAACTAACTAATTAGCGCGGGGTTCGGCGGGAGGCACCTCGACGAGGTGTGGGTTCTCAATGGTTTGTGGGGTTAATGAGAGAAAGCCCAGTCATTAATTAATTAACTAATTAGCGGGGGGCTCGGCGGGAAGCACCTCGACGAGGGGTGGGTTCTCGCTGAGCCGTGCCGTTAATGAGGGAC
>NW_011144602.1:0-666 GCF_000146605.3 Meleagris gallopavo
GAAAAAGGACAAAAATGGGGAAAAATAAGGAGAAAAACCGGAAGTTTGGGGCTCACTAATGGCGGAGGTGGAGGAGCTGCGAGGCGGAGTCGTGGGTGACCAGCAGGCAGCGCTTAATGGTGTTCAGGTTCACCTGGGGGGGGATGCAGCTTTCAGGACCTTGCAGTCTTAACTATGCACCTGCCAGGATCCTTCCAACACATTCTGTGACCTTCCAGGACCTTTTCAATCCATTCTATCACCTTCAGAAGCCTTCCAACTCATGCTGTGATCTTCCAGAACTCTTCCAACCCACCCTATGCCCTTCCAGGACCCTTCCAACCTATTCTGTGACCTTCCAGAACCTTTTCAACCCATTTTATGCCCTTCAGAAGCCTTCCAACTCATGCTATGACCTTCCAGGACCCTTCTAACCCACCCTACGCCCTTCCAGGACCCTTCCAACCCACATTAAAACCTTGCAGTCACCTCCCACCCCATTCTACGCCCCCCCAACCCCCTCCCACCTCCTTTATTCCCCTTCCAGGACCCCGTTTTGCCCTTCCAGGACCTTGTGGACGTTGATGGCGGGCAGGGCGCTCTGCAGGGCGGCGGCGGCGGCCTTCATGTGGATGTGGGGCAGCCCGAAGTTGCTGAGCACCAGCAGGGGGGGTGCAGGAATTGCTG
>NW_011144603.1:0-860 GCF_000146605.3 Meleagris gallopavo
AGCCATGCCACCACCCCTCCTTCCTTGCCTATCCCCTCCAAAGAGCTTATAGCCCTCCATTGTAGCAATACACGCGTGGGAGTGATGGCATAAGTCATAGTTTGCCAGCTGCACAATGGCTTCCAGCTCCTCCTGCTTCTAGCACATGCTGCGTGCGATGCCGCAGATGCACTTCAGCCGAGACGTTGCTGACACCCCCAACTCCTGCATTCTTCCTCTTCAATACCCAATTTAAAGCTCTCAAGCTAGCATAAAGTACTCTCAGCACTGGTGATGACATGCCTACAGTACTGTGTTCAGTTCTGGGCTCCTAACTACAAGAGAGACATGGAGGCCCTGCAGTGTGTCCACGGAAGAGCAACGGGGCAGGAAGGGGTCTGGAACAAAAGTCTCATGAGGAGCGGCAGAGAGAACTGGAGATGTTCAGTCGAGAGGAGGCTCAGGGGAGGCCTCACCTCTCCGTACAGTAGTAGTAGTTTCAAAGGAAATAAGGGAGGCGACCTACCTAAATTTCTAGTACTTCAATACCCACGTGCTAATGATAGGGACTTTCTAACATGGAGTACTAATGATGAGTAAAAGATGCGAATGATGCTCCAGAGGGGTCCGGACTGAGGGTAGTGGGGAAGAAGCGCTGATCTGCGTGAGGGCCCTGCACAGGGGTTGGGATGGCTGCATGGATGGGCCGAGCAAAACCGGATGAGGCCCGAGAAGACCAAGTGCTGGCTCCCGCTCTTTGGTCACAACAAGCCTGGGCACCACCACAGCACTGCAGCACCATGCCCAGATGCCCAAGAAGGCCAAGGGCATCTTGGCTTGTAGCGGAAACGGTGCAGCCAGCAGGAGCAAGGAAGTGATCG
>NW_011144604.1:0-696 GCF_000146605.3 Meleagris gallopavo
TAATAGAATTTCTAGCCCTGAGGGTTTTAGAGAAAACATTGCAAATGGGAACCAGCGCGGCTGCCTGAGTCAGCAGCATCTCCTGCGCCCGCCGGGCTGCGGCTGTGCCAAGGGTGGAGGCGAGCAGAGCTGGGGCCGAGAGCCTTTCCTTGGCTCCAGCGGGGATTTCTAGCACCGATTTAGATCGTTTTATTTATTTACTAGTCGTATTTATTTACTTATTTGTTTGTTTGCCAGACCTGCTTCCTCCAGCCTCCTCCCTGCGCTCTGAGCTTACGGAGCCTGTGCCGTACGGAGGGGGCTCACTGCGGGCACTGCTCCCCACTCGGGGGCTCTTCCTCCTCCTCCCCTTCACCCCCCGCCCCACTCGGGGCTGCAGCTTCGTTCTCTGCACCTCCTCCTGCTCCCTGTCCGCTCCCCTCCCCGGATCGCAGACGGCGGCCCCGCGCTGCCCCCTGGTGCCTTCAGGAATCCCGGGACGGAGCATCGGAGGGGGGGTACAGGAGACGGCAATGAAAGGAGCGGAGCGAAGGGGTGTTTAATAAAAACCGCGGCCGCTCGTGGATGATGTGGCGGCTGCGTGGGGACGATCGCTGTGCCGCCGTGTCCGGCCGGGCGCAGAAACCTTCTGGCTCTCCAAAGCTTGTCCTCTTGTCCCAGACTCCACAGCCCTTTCAAACCTCGACGCTGGGAGGG
>NW_011144605.1:0-797 GCF_000146605.3 Meleagris gallopavo
ACACTGTGCCCTGGGGCTCCTTAACCCCTCTATGGGGTTTGGGGGGGATCCCTTTCCTTAGGGGGGATTTCCTCACCCCACACTGTGCCCTGGAGCTCCTTAACCCCCCTGTGGGGTTTGGATCACGGAATCACAGAATGGCCAAGGCTGGAAGGGACCTCAAGGATCTTGAAGCTCCAACCTCCCCCCAACAATGCAGGGCCACCAACCTCCACACTGAATATCAGACCAGGCCGGCTGGGGAATCCTTTTGTTCTGGGGGCATTTCCTCGCCCCATACTGCACTCCTTAACCCCCCTATGGGGTTTTGGTAGGGGATCCCTTTTCTCTGAGGGTGTTTCCTCGCTGCTTTTCGCCCCACGCCGTGGGGTTTAAGAGCACCGAAAGCTTGGAGCGGTGGCGAAGCCGATGGGACAAAACTTGTCCCCCTTTGGTGGCACCGCCGCGACCCACAGCGCTGCCACGGCACCGGCCCCACACTCCCGGTTTCCTTCGCTCTTCCATCGTCCCCGAGGCGCCTCTACCTCTAATTAATCCCCCCCCACGACGATGAGCCCCTCCGCCCGGCCCACGAACTAGCCGAGGGAAATCGGATCAGCTAATGAGCGCCGGCTTAACGAGGCGCGCTGCCCTGCCTCAGAGCCCCATCCCGCAGCCATGCCTGGCCTTCAAGGCGCCACATTGGTGGAGCTGCCCCGAAAGCTGCAGCGCAGCCTCCTGCCCCGCCGGGAGCTGCAGCCTCGGGGTGCCGACATCTCCGAGTCCGTGCTGCACACGGCTGTGATGGGGCTGCTCCT
>NW_011144606.1:0-492 GCF_000146605.3 Meleagris gallopavo
TTTAGGGGCGTGGGGGGGTTGGGTGGATTTTGTGGGGTCAGGGGTCAGAGGTATAGGATCAGGGGTCAGGGGTTTTAGGGACAGGGGTTATAGGGTCAGGGGTATGGGGTGAGGGGTCAGAGGTCAGGGTTACAGAGATTTAGGGGTTAGGGGTTATAGGGGTCAGGATTATGGGGTCAGTGGTATGGGGTGAGGGGTCAGAGGTCAGGGATATGGGGTTATAGGGTCAGGGGTTACGGGGTTACAGGGGCCAGAGGTCAGCATTTAGAGGGTCAGGGCTTATAGAGGTCATAGGAGTCAGGGTACAGGGTCAGAGGTCAGGGGTTACAGGGGTCACAGGGGATGATAGGGGTCAGAAGTCACAGGGACTGTAGGGGTCAGAGGTCAGGGGTCACCGTGACGTTCCCAGCGGCGCTCCATGGGCAGAAGGCGTCGGGGTCGAGGTGGAGCCGCTCCAACTCCCGGCCCTCAGCATCCACCCACATCAGCGAG
>NW_011144607.1:0-835 GCF_000146605.3 Meleagris gallopavo
CACACTTACCTTTTACACCTACCTTGTTATGTGTTCCGATTTCTGATGGTGACAATGCAAGACACAGCACTGAATTAGTTGCGATGTTTTTTTTTTATTATGGTATTATTTCCTGAAGTTATCACTCGTACAAGCATGTGCACATTTTTAGAACAATTGGACATTTACAAACAGAATGTGAGTATTCAAATTCGTTACAATTCCAACGCTTTGTTCACATACAGCATAAATATGCTCCAACAAGATGCAGTTTATAGGCACAGCACACACTTATTCAGTGCAGTTGCTAGTCATCGATTACATATGTCAGAATAACCAGGGATAGATCTCCCAGTCTCCATACCCCGTTAGTGATGTAACATTTACACAAACATTGTGTACTGCAACCTACCTCAACAGCAGTGCAGATCTCAGCCCATCTCAAAGGAAATGAAATTCTCATTTTGGTCACAAAGGGGCACAAGTCTCAGACTGGCCGGGAAGGAACACAAATCACCTCCAACAGCCCTCAGGCCTTGCTTACAGGGTTGGGTTAGCCCTGCGGTACAAACAAACAAAGCAAAGCTAACCCAACCCCGTAAGCAAGGCCAAGCTAAAGCCAATTTAGTTTACATTAATTGAATGCAAATCCAAATCCAATTTGGTTGATGCAAAATGACTGCAAAGCTAAAGCCAGTTTGGTGGAGTTAAATTGAATGCACACGCTGAAATCAGCGCAATTCTCAAAATGGCCACAAAGGGGCGCGAGTCTCAGACTGGCCAGGAAGGAACACAAATCACTTCCAATGGCCCTCAGGCCTTGCTTACAGGGTTGGGTTAGCCCTGCGGTACAAAC
>NW_011144608.1:0-629 GCF_000146605.3 Meleagris gallopavo
AACAAACAAACAAAAAAAAAAAACAAAAAAGCCAGCAGCAACGGTCTATGGAGGAAAACTTAATTTACTAACTATGATATCGGAATGCAAGATAGCACAATATAATACAATCTCATTGAAATTGAGACTAATAAAATAAAATAGAGGAGAGTTCCTGAGACTGAGTGAAACCTGAATAGCTTGGTATGGCTAGGAAAGCACCCTCTAATACCCCCTGCAAGGCAATAAGAGACCATCTGACCCTGAAGGGCCAGATCTCATGACTTCTGTGACGTACAGAGAGAGGTACCTAGAATTGGAGCAGTAACGCTTCAACTCCCAGTGAACTACATGATGTTATGATGTGTAATACCAAAAACCAAAAATCACAAAACTATGACAATGAATAAATTTAACTCTTTTTCATCATGAAAAAGAGTATTGTCTTGATGGAAAAAGAAATAATTTCAGGGGTATTTATTTGTTAAAGAAAATAAAAGCTGACTGTCATTTTTGAGAAATGAGAGAGTGCCCACATGATCATTAATAAATTAAAAAAAAAAAAGGGGGGGGGAGTAGGTTATTTTATTTAGTTAGCAATTTAGTAGACAGTCATAGCAAAAAGGTAGGATGAATTGGTCAAACCTGGC
>NW_011144609.1:0-1070 GCF_000146605.3 Meleagris gallopavo
AAAAAAAAAAAAAAAAAATTAATACACTCACTTTACCAGTAAATGTTACCTTTTCACTAGACTCTGAGTCAACTTCAATCATGCTTCAATAAATGACAGCAAACTTTTCTGTAAAATCTGAATATTCTTGTACATTAAGCTTGACTGATTGCAGATAAGATATATTTATCACTTAATAAATATGCCAATATAATATATAATAATACCTACAGATGTCAGTAAGAATTACCAGTTTGCAAAATAAACCTATTGTCTCTTATCAAAAAAGTTATCCGAAAACTAAATATAAATCTGATTCTGTTTCTCCTAGGTATATAACACAAATAGTGCTAGTAAAATCCCAAACATACTACACATATAAGAATACTTGTTTGTCTGAAAGTTTAATTTGCTTTCTACCTAAATTTCTGCCCATGGAAAACATGATGTACTAAGGTCTTTTTTTTCTTTTTTCTTTTTTCTTTTTTGCTATTTGTATTTTCTTCCTTTCAGTTTTTTATCAAGAATTCTTTAACAATGGTTCTGCACCTCTGGACGCAGAAGGCCTTCAAAGATTTTTCTTTTTATGTTCTTCTATTTATAAGTTTAAGTCTTTCTTCATAAGTAACAGATTTTATATCCTCAAATTTTCAAGAAAGAAGCCAGTCAAAAGCAATGACCATAAGATAAGCCACTCACTGAAAATTCATGTGCTCATATATTACGGGTTAGCATTCACTTCATTAAAATAACTGAGATCAAGTTGGTGTTGGTAAAAATTAAACCATGAAACAAATCTTAGATGACATCATTAAAAATATCTTCCCCTTTGCAGCAATAACCTTAATTTTTGACATGTTTTATCCCAGACTGTATAACATCTACAACAGGGTGAATAAGGAAAGAAAGTCTGCCAATTTTAAAGGAGCATTTGAGGTTGCATTATCATAGCAGAAACAAATGTAACTACAATCTGATTTTATTCAAGTCAGCTTCACAAAGTGAACTCTACTGCATGTTTTCTTTCAAGTCATCAATTTGCTGTATTTTTTTTTTTTTTATTTTCAGAAGCATTCATGGTAGAATATTAC
>NW_011144610.1:0-961 GCF_000146605.3 Meleagris gallopavo
CATTATGGGGATGTGGGGACAATGGAGACATGGGGACATGTGGGGATATGGGGACATATGGGGACAAGGGGGACAGTATGGGGATGTGGGGACAATGGAGACATGGGGACATTGTGGGGATATGGGGACATGGGGACATGTGGGGATATGGGGACATATGGGGACAAGGGGACATTATGGGGATGTGGGGACAATGGGGACAATGTGGGGATATGGGGACATATGGGGACATTGTGGGGATGTGGGGACAATGGGGACAAATGGGGACATTACGGGGATGTGGGGACATGGGGACAATGTGGGGATATGGGGACATATGGGGACAATGTGGGGATGTGGGGACAATGGGGACAATGTGGGGACAAATGGGGACATTGTGGGGACAAATGGGGACAATGGGGACAATGTGGGGACATTATGGGGATGTGGGGACATGGGGACAATGTGGAGATATGGGGACATATGGGGACATTGTGGGGATGTGGGGACATGGGGATATTGTGGGGATATGGGGACATTGTGGGGACAATGGGGACATTGTGGGGATGTGGGGACACTGTGGGGACGTTTGGGAACACCAATG
This sequence comes from Meleagris gallopavo, assembly GCF_000146605.3. NCBI lineage: Eukaryota > Metazoa > Chordata > Aves > Galliformes > Phasianidae > Meleagris > Meleagris gallopavo. Next base: position 584 of record NW_011144610.1, read on the forward strand.
TGGGGTCACCCGTACATGGGGACACGGGGACATGACGTGGGGACGTGGGGACGTGGGGACACGGGGACACTGATACCCGGAACACCCATCTGGGAGGTATGGGGACGTCACTGGGAAATGGGGACATGGGGACACCGATGATGGGGTCACCGACACGTGGGAGTTGCTGCAGCACCTCTGCTGGTGCGCGGGCCCTTTAAGGGGGCGTGGCTCCTTTCGGCCCCGCCCCCGCAACGGGCGGGGTCAAAGCGAAGGGCGGGGCCTCTCCCTCATCCCTGCGCTCCCAGTTTGTCCCAGCATCCGCTGCTGTCTCCCAGTGCTCCCAGTTCATCCCAGTATCGGCCACCGCATCCCAGTGCTCCCAGTGCCCCCTCCGGG
>NW_011144611.1:0-806 GCF_000146605.3 Meleagris gallopavo
AATTATTTCAACTAATAGTTCAACTGAGCAGCATCTGCTGATTCCCGACATTGACCTGGCCTTTGCCTTGTAGAAATCTGCCTTCTTTCTTCACAGAGCTAAAGCTAATTTTTCACATGGATCAATTATTTATTTTAGTTTCGGTTTTTTTCCTTTCTTTTCTTTTTTTTTTTTCCCCCTTCCACAAGTGAGCTGAGCAGCAAGAAGCAGGGACAAGTCCTGAAGAAACAATCTATAAGATTTTGGTGGGCAGTGGGTTATACGCCACAGCTTTAGAACTTTTCCTTTCACTTTACTGGCAAATGTTTACTTCTGCTGAACAACACACTAAAGAATTCTCTGCCAAAATGCATGTGCTGTGAGTCTATGTTATTAGAAACATATTGGTTTGCAGTGATGCTGTAAAATGTTTTAAGCATTTGGGTCATGCCCTATACATTAAATTGTCTATCAAGAAAGAACGATATTTGAAAATGGCTTTCCCAGATCTCCATAAATAAGGAAAACATTATCCTCAGCATAAACAAGAAAATCCATTATTCTGAGATGGATTCATAGAATTTCTCTTTTACAGAAGAAATATAAAATAGTTAAAAATATATAATATAATAACTGTGAAATTGATACTCAAAACCAAAACTGTACTGAAGCTTAAAAATGGAAATGTGAAAATATTAGTTTTCAAAAAATATTTCTAAACTTTCCTACATTAGATTTACATTTGTCTTCCCAGTCAGCTTGATATAAAATTATTTTTAAAATTCAGTTTTAGACCACATTTTTAAAAAGACTAGATGTTATCTTCT
>NW_011144612.1:0-574 GCF_000146605.3 Meleagris gallopavo
GGAAAAAAAATGGGGGGGATGGAAGGGTGGGAAACGGAGATTGAAACGAAAGATTAGAAGAAAGGAAGAAAAATATTCTACAATTGCAAATGCACGGGCAGGTTCCTGCAGCAGAAAGGCAGCCTGCAGCGGTCGTATTTATCCCGCTGTCTTGGTTTGCAATTTACCAAAAGTATGTCCTAATTATCCCCAGGGGAATGAGGGATCCGAGGTAATATGTTACACTAACATAATCCTGTAATTCACAATGCACTTCCCGTCCCGGCATCGGGATTTAGGGCTTAAAGTCATGCTCCCAAAGAGCGAACACCTTTCATTTCCCTCCTCTTATTTTTTAATCCTCAACTCCATTGTGCAGAATATTCTCGGGGAGCGGGCGGCGAGGCCCCACGCTAGCTTTGGGCTCCGGGGGGCCCGGTTCCTCCCGACTCTAGTGTGGAGGGGCAGCAGGGTTCGGCCCGCACTTGTTGAGGCCCGGGGTGGCCGCAGGACGGTTGTTGTGCCCCCTCATTCCCTTCTCGTCCCACCCGTCTGCCTGCGGACAAAGGAGAGGAGAGCTCCCCACCCCCACCCC
>NW_011144613.1:0-617 GCF_000146605.3 Meleagris gallopavo
CGGGGAAGCCGCCCCCGGCCGGGCGCTGCGGGGGCTCGGCCCGGCCCGGCTCGGATGGTTCTGTTGAAGCCGGGGTGAGGCTTTCTCACCTCTTCCTCCCGCAACACCGCTGCTCCTGCGGGCCGCTCGCATCGGCAAGCCTGGGGTGTGTGTAACGGGGCTGCGGGTACTCCCGGTTAACCCCGGGCAGAGGGAATAGCTGCTGTATCATCTGATGAAAAGAAGTTTTAGCTGAAAAACGCCCTGGGGTGTAGGTCTGGGAATTGCCTGGCTTGCAGCGGATTTTCCCTAAGCTATCTCGTTCCTTCAATAAATAACTGCGGGAACAGAGATCGCTCCCCAGCGAGCATTTCCAGGCATCGTGCGGAAGCTGTGCTAAAAGCAAATCGCCTCCATCCAGCAGAACTTTTTGTTTAATGTAATATCATAATTAAAAGCAAATCCCCCGAAACTTGGAAATGATGCCTAGCGGGGGAGGAAGCATAGACTGATGCCCCTGAGATTCCGAGTCCCAGTGAGCCGCCCTCTCGCAGCGCCGTAGCGGGGCTGTTTGTTCCCAGATCGCTGTAACCAGGCTGGATGTGGCTCTGGGCAGCCTGGTCTGCTGGTTGGCGACC
>NW_011144614.1:0-798 GCF_000146605.3 Meleagris gallopavo
ATCCCTTTGGGAAAAGAAAAAATAAAGGAAGCTAAGTGGATAAAAAGTTGCCTTAGGGAAACTTCAATTCTAAGCCCCAAAAGAGGTTTATCAGGTATCAGGTCTAAATTCTCATTGTAGCTCAGAGTATTCTCTGGAATAAAATGCTGCCTGCATGCAGGTTTAGATTTGAGTCTCAAAGCCACTGTTATTTCCTCACATACTGTATATCGCCAAACAACTTGCTCTGGAAGGAATGAAAAAGACACTCTGCAACTTTCTTATATAGAAGTATCCATTTATTTCAGATGTTTGTCTTGAAAGGAATGAAGGTGTGTAGATGGAAAAGGAAAAGTGAAAGCACTTCTTTGCTGCATGGGGGAAAAAGAAAAGACAACATCCTATCATAGAATCATAGAATCATAGAATCATAGAATGGCCTGGGTTGAAAAGGACCACAATAATCTAGTTTCAACCCCCCTGCTATGTGCAGGGTCACCAACCACTAGACCAGGATGCCCAGAGCCACATCCAGACTGGTCATGAATACTTCCAGAGAAGAATATGGGCTGTATACTGCAAGTTCATGTTTGAAAGATTGAAAGCTGGCTCATCTACAGTGTGAGCTGCAAAAACAATTCTTAAAGACAGCAAAACTTAGGGTTAAAATCTACAGACCCAAATTTATTTCAATTACAACTTATTCTGCAATTTGTCCAGAATAAAGACTTTTTAATTTGCAGAAGGAATATAGAATGTAAAATAATTTCTACTTCAATATATCTTGCTTTCACTGTATTTCTCTTTATTAATCAGTAT
>NW_011144615.1:0-782 GCF_000146605.3 Meleagris gallopavo
CGGGTGGTGGTAGCCCACGGACGACTGGGAATGGACGGGAGCCCAGGAGGTTGTAAAAACGGCCGGCTTGGGGGCGAAACTGCACGAAGGAAAGTCGGCACAGTCCGGGACTAATCCTGAAGGTCTGGCAGCAGCCGGGTGGGAGGCAGTGGTGGGGAACCTGGAGGCCAAAAGCTCTTCGTTTTCGTGGCTTATCAAGGAGTCTACATAGTAGTTGCTTATGGGGCCAGAAGCCGACATGGTTCCCCCTCTTTTACATTCATAAGATTATTGTATGAACTGTATGTGTACTTTTTATCTTCTCATAGAACAATCAGGGCAGGTAATTATTTTTTCAGCCTTTCCCAGTTTGCCATTGGCTGCCCGCCCTCACGTGATTGTATTTACCCAAAAATATAGCGTGGATCAATCCGCAGGTCTTTTTTTAATAGCGCCCGGGCGAACCGCTGCCCTTCGCTCAAAGCTCCGGAGCCGTCGGAGCGGGGGAGGCGGGGGGCTGAGCCGCCCCGGGCCGGGCACGGCGGGGCCGGGGCCGGGGAGCTGGAAAGCAGCGGGGGAAGGGAGAGCAGGAACTATTTCCTGACGTAATTTGTCTCTGTCCTCCGATCCTGCGGCTTCTGGGGCTGAGAGAGACGGGAGGGAGGTGGGAGATGGGGAGGAAGAAGAGAGGGGGAGAAGTGTCCCGGAGTTGGGGGGGGGATCCCGCAGCCCCTCGTTGGGGTTGGAGCGTTCAGCCCGAGCGCACGTGGATCTTTGAACCATTTTCTCACCGTTTTTTTTTT
>NW_011144616.1:0-818 GCF_000146605.3 Meleagris gallopavo
AAAAAAAAAAAAATAATAATAATAAATCAAATCAAAAGATGGGGCAGATCACCTACAGTTAATTGGTTTAGACTGCTTTTAGGCAACAGCACGGTTTCAATGTCCCCCCGAGCGGGATGTGAATTTTGCATTTGAGCATCTTCCCAAAGTTCTTTCTGCGCTTTGTGTTTTTATTCATTCATTTACTTATTTTATTTTTTGCCACATCGGGTTACCAACATCCATCCTGGCATGTCTTTCTAAGAGGGAATGCTTCAGTGCATTGGAAAGGAAGTCTGAAGTTCTGAGTGACTCAAAGCAGTTTTAGAGCAGATGCAAACTTTAATGGGGAGGAGGAAGAGGAGGAAGATCAAAGGTCGCACTTTTTTGCTTTCAACCCAAAAAAGTGATGAGGCAATAAAACAAAAGGATGAATGCCATGCCATAATAGTCTCCAAAAGTCCATTTCCAAGCAAAAGGAAAAAAAGAAAAAAAAAGAAAAAAAAATAATTATACCGTACATGACCAGCATGCAGGGTTTTTTTTTGTTTTTGTTTTTTTTTATTAATATAACGTCTCTTTTTCATAGTCTTTTGAAACAGTTACAGTTCATTGCTGCTAAGACAAAATAGCAAGCGTAATGCATGAGATGAGGATGGGATTCTAATGGCAGACTACAGTCTCACGTTTGGCAGATTAAGGCCAAAACTCACATGGACACACCGAAGGCTGATGCAGGCTGGTTGGGGCAGGTTGAGCTACACCTCTAGTTTCGCACAACAACGCTAAAAACTGATGGAACTCAGCAAGCTGGAGTCTAAAAATTTCACTTTTTTTTT
>NW_011144617.1:0-709 GCF_000146605.3 Meleagris gallopavo
TTGGACGTGGTGGTGACGGGGGTGGTGGATCAGTGCGTCTTCTTCGGCAAAGACAGCGCCAAGAAGGTGAAGGAGGAGACGGTGCGCTTGGCGGCGCCGCAGGAGGACCCGCCGCCTCCGGGACAGCTCTTCCTCCTGCCCGGTGCTGAGGACACGAACCAAACGGGGCCGGGGGTGGAGGCGCAGGAGGAAGCCCCTCCCGCCGCCGCCGACCCGTCGCTGTGCCGTCTGTACCGCCACGTGTCGCACGATTTCTTGGAGATCCGCTTCAAGATCCAGCGGCTGCTGGAGCCGCGGCAGTACATGCTGCTGCTGCCGGAGCACGTGATGGTGAAGATTTTCAGCTACCTGCCCACCCAGACCCTGGCCGCCCTCAAATGTTCCTGCCACTACTTCAAATCCATCATCGAGACGTTTGGGGTGCAAGCCACCGACTCGCGCTGGAATCGCGACCCGCTGTATCGCGACGATCCCTGCAAGCAGTGCAAGAAGCACTACGAGAAGGGGGACGTGTCGTTGTGCCGATGGCACCCCAAGCCCTACCACCACGACCTGCCTTACGGCCGCTCCTATTGGATGTGCTGCCGCCGGCCCGACAAGGAAGCGCCCGGCTGCCGCGTGGGGCTGCACGACAACAACTGGGTGCATCCGGCGGCACGTCGCGATGACGGCAGGTGAAGGAATGTGGGGACACGGCGCCGGACCCCCC
>NW_011144618.1:0-695 GCF_000146605.3 Meleagris gallopavo
TGGTGGAGAATGCGGGCAAGGAGATACTGTGATCCTCCCACTGACCACAACAGAGAAGCAGAGCATGACCATACCAAGCAGGGAAGAGGACTGCTGCATGTAGATTTCTGTCATTCTTGAGCTAGGCAGTCTGAATGATTATTTCTGGCTTCTGTCTGTACTGTCCTTACAGCTCTGTCAGCACTTCAACCTTTAACACATAGTAGAACCTCTGAGTGCTCCAGTCAGGGAGAAAATGCAGCCTTTCCATGTAAATGGTTCTAGAGAGCAGGTCATGTCCTACGTACAGAACTACTTCCATTGGATGAAGACAAACCAGAAGTTACGTGTTACTAGAAAAGTAGTAGTGTCTTCCTTTATAAATTTGTTTGTATATTTAAAAACATTCAAGGTCAGTCTCGATGAGGCTGTGAGACCTAGCTGTAGATGTCCCTGTTCATTGCAGGGGAGTTGGTGACCTTTAAGGGTTCCTTCCAACTCAAGTTATTCTATGATTTATTTTTAAGTGTATGTATGGATATATATGTTCCATGTGTGTATGTATATATCTATATAATCTATTTATACAATTCGTGAAATATGTGCATTATAATGCTGTGATTATTATGTGCAGGGAACCTACATGATATCAAATTATCCTTTGCTTTTTTGGAGGGTGGTATTGATTTCCTGATCAGTTTCTGAACCTGCCAAAA
>NW_011144619.1:0-633 GCF_000146605.3 Meleagris gallopavo
AAAAAAAAAAAAAAAAAATCTTTAGAAAACAATATCAACCTCTTCTCATACTGACAATAAAGCATTTCCAAATAAACAGCACAATGTTGATTGACACAAAAATCCAGAGAATGGTCCTTTGGTTATCCCTACTTGCCACAGTCTTTACAGACTGCTTTTTCTGTATTTGCCCACTATGTTTTAACTCTGCATTCAGTGGCAGCAGTATATGGTGGGAAAGGAAGTAAATCAGATTCCTTTCTTCATTTAAGTAAATAATATTGCTGTAATTATAGAATCACAGAATCATAGAATCACCATTATTGGAAAGGACATTTAAAGACCATCTAGTCCAACTCTCCTGCAGTGAACAGGGACACCTACAGCTCGATCAGGTTGCTGATACCCATCTTTTTCTAATGAATAAGTAAAATAAACCGTAAAACCAACCAACAAACCAACCAACCAACCAAACAAACAAACAAAAAAAACACAAAAACAACCAACCAGCAAACAAACAAAAATAATATAAAACAACCAATAACCAACAAACCAAAAAGCATGAAAAACTTCTAACAGTCTGGGAAATAATTCTGGCATCAACATCCTACAGATAGCTTGAGAACAGAGTACCCTAATTAAAAAAAAATAATA
>NW_011144620.1:0-844 GCF_000146605.3 Meleagris gallopavo
GAGAAGGTCCGCTTGCGGGTGCCGCCGTTGAACATGGCCTTGACATCCTCCCAGGCGTGCGACAGCTCCTCGGTAGCCGTCTTGTCGCTGAGCTTGAGGTGGCGGCGCCACGAGTTGAAGTTGGCGGCGTCGGGCTGCGTGTATTTGGAGTCCGGGGTGCGGTGCGAGTGGAAGATGAACTTGTTGGGGGAGAAGTACATGCTGCAGTAGCTGCACTTGATGCACTTGGCGCGGGAGCTGTTGTAGCGGGCGGGGATGAAGCTGCCCCGCGAGCCCCAGGCGCACTCGTGCACCACGTCGAAGGCGAAGTTCTCGGGCAGCTTGGGCGGCTTGTGCTCGCCCAGGAAGGACTTGCAGAGCCGCTCGGCCTCCCGCTTGGTGATCATGCCGCAGCGGCGCGACGAGATGGGCATGGCCCCGGCCCGCCGCAGGATCTCCAGCTGCACGGGCGTGCACTGCACGCAGGTGATGCCCAGGGCCACGCGCCGGTTGTGGATCTCATTGTAGCTGTAGTTCTTGAGCAGAGTGTTGGAGATCTGCGCCAGGCACAGCCGTTCCTGCCCGTCGATGACCAGGGACACGATGGGCACTCCGTACAGAGAGGTCTCACCCACTTGGTTGGGCTTCAGGGTATTGGAGCCCTGGTACGGCTGCAGCTCTTGCTTTGAATTTGGGGAGGAGCTTGCATCTCTCCCGTTTCCCAGCTGACTGCCGATCGCCTCCATTCCCCCCGAAAACGCCCCTGCAAAACAAAATAGCGGCGAAAGGCGTCGGTGAGGAGCGCTCCGGGGGCCCCTCCTGTCCTCCCCCCGCTCCCCGGCCCTCAGCACCGGGCGCAGCAGCG
>NW_011144620.1:2771-3268 GCF_000146605.3 Meleagris gallopavo
CCGGAGGCCGTAGGAATGGGGGTACCGCTCCGGTGGCCTTCGGTCCCTCCGGCGTGGAAGGGCCCCCCCGGCTCCGCATCCCCGCCCTGGGTGGGTTGGTCACGGCCACATTAATTAAACTGTAATTAATCATCATGTCCGGCCGCGATCGGCGCAATTACACTGATCAAACAGAAGTTAATAACGGCGCGCGTCGCCTCCGGCTATCGCTTTTATAGATATATATTTATCTCTCTATATTATTGTTTATTATTTATGATTATTTTATAATCCCGCTGCCGAGAGGATGCGGTGCGGAGAGAAACGCGGCCGCGGAGCCGATCCCGGCTCTGCGTCCCGCGGTGAGGCCGCTCCGCACAGCCCGAAGGCAGCCGCGGGTCCCGCAGTTTGGGTGCGGGACGCCCCGTCGGGGCGGGGCGGGGAGAGAAGCCAAAGGCTGGGAGCTCCGGGCTCGGCCTTCCCGCAATGACCGCAACTCGAGCCGGTAATTATTCTTC
>NW_011144621.1:0-521 GCF_000146605.3 Meleagris gallopavo
GGACATTGGGGACATTGGGGGTGTTGGGGACGATGGGGTCATTGGAGACGTTGGGGACACTGAGGGACATTGGGGACATTGAGGACAATGGGGACAATAGGGGGCTTTGGGGACAATGGGGGACATTGGGGACAATGGGGACATTGGGGACATTGGGGACAATAGAGGACTTTGGGGACATTGGGGGACAATGGGGACATTGTGGACATTGGGGGACATTGGGGACGTTGGGGACAATAGAGGACTTTGGGAACATAGGGGGACAATGGGGTCATTGGGGACATTGGGGGACATTGGGGACGTTGAGGACAATGGGGACAATAGGAGACTTTGGGGACATGGGGGACATTGAGGGACATGGGGGACATTGGGGACAATAGGCGACTTTGGGTACATTGGGGGACGTTGGGGACAATGGGGTCATTGGAGACGCTGGGGAAATTGGGGGACATTGGGGACATTGAGGACAATGGGGACAATGGGGGGCTTTGGGGACATGGGGGACACTGGGGACATTGGGG
>NW_011144622.1:0-935 GCF_000146605.3 Meleagris gallopavo
GGCACTGCTGCCCAGAGCTGTGGGTACGCACCCCTGGAGGTGCCCAAGGCCATCAATGGGGCCCTGGGCAGCCTGAGCTGGTGGAGGGCACCCTAGCCCACAGCAGGAGTGGAGCTGGGGGGGGCTTAGGAGGTCCCTTCAAACTGAACTGTGCCGTGATCCTTCTGTGAATTACAAAAGTAATTCAGACAGCCTACTGGTGTGTTGCTTATCCCTGGTTTTTAATCTACTTATATGCATTTTTACTGCAAACTAAGAAAATGTGATTCCTAAAAGAACTGCTAAGACTCATCAGCACTTCTGTAGCAGTTCTCACAACATCTGGTTGAAAAGGTCAGAAAAAAATTTCTTTTTTTGTCATGTGCTTACAGACAGCTGTCTGGTAGGTTAATTTGGAAGGTTGGTTCTTTCAGTGCTGGCAGTGCTCAGGGGTTGAGGTATGTGCTTGTGGGGGGACCTCCAAGCAGCAGTCACCACAGAGCTGTGGGGTTCCTTGGGGCAGGCACTGCTGGTGGCTGTACAGTGCTTCGTGCAAGCTGTGAGCTCTGGGGGCAGTGTGCTTGGTTTTAGCTCCAATTAGGCTATTGCATCACAAGAACAAGCCCAGGCTATATTAGGTGAGAGGTGCTGGCTATTAGACTTGTCCAGGGCTGCCCTCCAGTTCAGAATAAAATATCCATAGAGCTATAATATGTAAGCTTTTTGTGATACATGAGCTCTCTTTTCTGGATTAAGGCCAAACTCTTTTCATTCTGCAGCTGGGAAGGTGGCACATAAGATCAACAAGTGCTTTACTGAAGGCAGCAAGGAGCATAATTAGGAACTGAGATTCAGATCTCAGTTGTACAGATGTTGAATATTCAGGGACTCCACTGCAGTCAGTGGGAGTTTGTCAACGGTTTACGGGCTGGTTCGGCCCGGTTCCGTGACTAGAA
>NW_011144623.1:0-452 GCF_000146605.3 Meleagris gallopavo
AATCCAATGCATTCCCAGCCAAACTTCCTCCTGAAGTGAAAAATCCTTCCGTCTGATAAGAGCCATGTCAGACCACATTTCTGTCCCTGACAAAAAAAGATCAGTCTCCCTTGGCTTGCTCCAGCTTTGGCAGCAGCGCTCAGCAGAGCTACGCTGCTATTCCCAGATATTCATCGCACTTAACAGAGCCACCAACTTATCTTTAACCCTAACAATACAATAAAAATGAGCTACGCACAAACATGAGTGAGCAGTTACTGTGGATAACACCACCAGCCTCAGCTCTGTGGCAGTCAGCTCTCCTTGGGGTTAGAAAAACTATCAATCTCCTAACAGGTCATTAAAGATTTTTATTATTATTTTCTTTTTTGGCCAGATAGCTGCCCTTCTTCCCTCAGATATACTTTCTGTATCAGGAGGGAAGTGAAAAATAAAGATAAAAAATAAAGTAA
>NW_011144624.1:0-725 GCF_000146605.3 Meleagris gallopavo
TGGGATGGGATGGGATGGGATGGGATGGGATGGGATGGGGCGAGTGTGTTACGCATCCTCAAACTGTTCTGCTGCCTGGATTTCTCTCATTGCCCCTGCACTGAGCTGCCACCACCCCAGCCCTCTGTGTGTGTGTGTGCACCTTGGGCTGGAACTGGGCAGCTCCTTGGCCGGGCCAGAGGCCACAGAGCAGCCCAGCAGCAGCCCCACAGTGGCACTTTGTCTGAGGCGGCTGAACAAGAAGCCCTATTGAGGGAGGAACAAGGAGGATCTTATCCTAAAAAAGTCACGGTCAGCATCAAGTTTAAGAAAGCAAATCTCCTCAGTCTCATTAAAAGTCACACGTTTGCCTACAGCAGCTCTGTGCGAAATGTAAACATTTGGTTTATCAGTTTTCATGAAGGGTTCCCAAGTGATGCAGCATCTCTCAGGCACGGCTGCAGCCCTCTGCTCTGTTCCATGGCTGTGGGACGTTCCTTGGGGTTGGAAATGCACAGCCCAGCTTGCATAATCACAGCACTTCTGTGCTGACAGTGTCAGTAATTGGGTTCCTGTGGCCAAAAAGGGTTTTATAGATCCACATGGTGAATTTTGCGCCATTAAACGTGGCACGGATTGTGCCAGCAGATGTTGTCATAGAATCATGGGGTCGTGAAGATTGGAAGAGACCAAATGCCAGCAGCCTCCCAGGTGGAGGGGGAGAAAGGGAAGGGAAGGGAAGGGAA
>NW_011144625.1:0-530 GCF_000146605.3 Meleagris gallopavo
AAAAAAAAAAACATATTCACAGAATTTTTAAAGTCTGATTACAAACAAATGAAATAATTACAACATATCTGATTGAATTTCAGATTAGTTCATATAATGTTACTACTGTTTACTAATTCCACTGTTAGCTGTTTGAAGTGTCTAGCTAGCTGTATGATTTGCTTAACAGAAATTACTATATATGTAATTACTCATCACTAGTTTTCTTGAAGGATATTCCTGAAGTTCTAATCCCTAATAAAGGTGGTCAGAATTACAACAGTATTACAGGACTGTAAAGAACAAGTGTTGCCTAAGGTTGCCCACTCTAAAAGGACTAAAATTGTGATAATTGCAATTATTTTTCAATAAGCAATTTTTTCAATAATTCAATAAGCAAAAAGCACAATGTTGTTCCTTAACCTACAAGTTCATTGATGTTCATTGTTCATTGGCTTCAAAAGCCTAACATTCAAGCGCTGAAGAAAATGTGAAAGTAATCATTGTGAAAACTTATTTTCGCAAGAAAATAAAATTCCCTTCCCTTCCCT
>NW_011144626.1:0-566 GCF_000146605.3 Meleagris gallopavo
GCATCCACAGCCTCCTTGGGCAGCCCGACTCCAAGGCTGCAGAGAGCAGCACAAGTACCGTGACCTTACTCACAAGAAATACAGAGCTCACACGTTGCTCCGGCCTGCCATATTTTAAAATCATCCCACCACATTTCACAGTTCGGCGCAGCAAAGTATGGTTCTCAGTGTTCAACTGTGATGACACAACAGTTTCCAAGAGTTCTCCAAAAAGGCACTGATGTAACGTATTACAGGCAGAGAGAGGCAGGAAGACCACAGTCTCCACTGGAAAACAGGCACATCAGACTAACAGCTGGTGGTGGCAGACTGTCAAACTGAGGAAAGTTAATGTCAAAAGCAGACGCTGTGCAGTTTCTCACTGTTATTTCTGCATGATTATTCCCAGGTGTTGGTGCATACAGAGCAAGAGGCTCTGTTTACCACGTGAGCCAATGTAAGAAATAAAATAAAATAAAAATAATAAAAAAAAGAAGGGTTATTTACAAAGATGCTCTCTTTATACACGTAATCAAAAGGCTCCAGAAAAAAACTAAAATATTCAAGCAGTATTTTCTTCATTCACC
>NW_011144627.1:0-1096 GCF_000146605.3 Meleagris gallopavo
GAGGGTTCCTTAATAAGGGGTGGGGGCCCTTAATGTAGGGGAGGTTCTTAATATTAATGGATATTAATTAATACTCATGGCTGGATTTTATTATTGGGGAAGGGTTCTAATTAGTAATTGGGGTCATTAATATTGAAAAGGTCTTTAATGCATATATTTACATCCATATGAAGGGGGTTAATTAACGACGAGGGGTCCTTAATAGCAGGAGAGGGATCTGTAATGTGTGTATGGGGTTAATTAATCAATTAATAATGCTATTGACATCGATAATTAAAAATTTCTCCCCTCTCTTCATTTCCACCAATAGGATTCGTTCCCGCGCCGCCTTTTTTATGAATGAAAAATAAACTCCAGGCCACGCCCCCTTCGAGCGTCAACCAATCCGCGTCGAGCTTATGACGTCGGTTGGGGGGGGAAGGGAGAAGCGCCTATTGGCTGCGAGAAAGCGCGAGGGTGGGACGAAGCAGGGAAGAGCCGCGCTGATTGGCCGAGCCGGGCGGAAGGGGCGGGGCTTTACTGGCGCTCGTAGATCCGGCGGAGGAGGCGCAGGCTGGCGCCGTAGCGCTGCTGTTGCCGTAGCGACGCTTCCTTCCACCTGCGTGACGTCACCGCGGGGTCACGTGACAGTGGAAGTACCCTCCCCACACACGCAGACACGTGACGCCGGAAGCGCACGCTGCCACCGTAGTCACGTGACGCTGGAAAACGACCCGCCCGCCCCCCCCCCGGTCACGTGACACAGGAAGAGTTTGCTGCTATTGTCACCTGACACCGGAAAGAGGCAGCTGTCATTGTCACGTGACGCCGGAAAAGCTCCCACTATCGCCATTGTTCACGTGATGCCCTCCCTCCCCCAGTTGTCATCTGACCCCGGAAGTATCCACTGTCACGTGACAACGCAAAGTGGCTCCGTTCTTATCGCGGTCACGTGACTCCAGCAGCGCCCATTGACCCCAACGTCCCCTTAACACCCGTAACCCCATAATGGCCCCATTAACCTCAGTGTTCCCAATGCCCCCACAGACCCCATAAAGGCCCCACAGACCCCATAAAGGCCCCACAGACCCCATAAATGCCCCCCAGACCCCATAAA
>NW_011144628.1:0-501 GCF_000146605.3 Meleagris gallopavo
TCCTGTAAAAAAAATTGTGCAAAAAAGAGGACCGTCCAAACTCAATGGGGAAAGTATGGATTTCTGAACAATCTGGACTGGTTCCTAAGCTCCCGCTAACATTTTTTCGAGAGACATCTGCTTCTATTTGCATATTTCTTCAGATACTGAAGATAAAATTAGAATATGGAGATTTTAGTGTTAAAATCTTAAGCGCAGAGATGATGAAACTGCCACAGCCCTTTTAATGGTCATGCTTCAGAGAGAGACTTTTGGAGTATCTGAAAGAGATCAGTTCCCGCTGTGAGCAAGATTTTGACGTTTTGAATTTTCAATAAATCAGAAAAGACTGCCGGCTGCAGAATTATGCTGCTAAGTTTCTTAGCAGATCTCTTGCAGTTGTCACAGCAATCATTTTCAAGGTGCTTTCCAAACATGTCACTTTAGGAATCTGTTTATGTGGATTAATTTCTGGGAAGTTCTTGCATAAATTCCAGGTACAAACAGTAAAAACTGTAAAAA
>NW_011144629.1:0-787 GCF_000146605.3 Meleagris gallopavo
TTAACTTTAAGAAAATGACTCGGGGGCAGTTGCAGATATTTGGCCTGATTTTAATAGGCGCGGGGAATGAGCTCCAGAGGTCAATAAACCCCTCCAAAATGATGAATGATTGAGTACCTGTGATGATGATAGTGATTACCGGAGCAATTAAACAGTTTGATTAAATGAGCCATCATAACAATGATGTCTGCGGGAAATCAGCCCTCACATATAAAGAAAGATAGCGTGGGGCTGACGGACGCCAGTGGGCATCCCCCGAGCTCCGGCAGCACCCGGCCCGGCGGCTGCGGGCGGGAGAAGGGGAGAAGTGGCCCCGGTGTCGGCCCCGGTGTCGGCCGGAGCTGCCTTCGTTCGCGGCCCGGAGCCGGGCACGACCCCGCAGTGCTTTTCTGAGAGGATCTCCTCCGAGATTAAAGCTAAATCCTAAGAGCAACCGAATGGCTGCGCCTGGCTTTTCCGGGACTGGGAGGAGAGGTGAGTAGAAAGCCCTCAGTGTGGAGATCTCTTTTGAGCAGTGGTGAAGTCGATGCGTTTCGCAGGGAAAAGAGGGGACGCTCGTGCAGTATTTTATACTCTGTCGTATAAATCGGGAACGTAATTCAGGATATTCATGGTAATGAATGCTCGGCTAATCCTTTGGGTGCGCGGAGACCTACAGAGCAGGAGGTTATGCAAATCTTTTCCTACTTTTACAGCTGTACATTTCGAACAGATTTTTAAGAGATCTGCTCAGCGGTGAATGCTATTTGTTTTTTATGATTATTATTTTTTTCTTCTCTTTTCCCCC
>NW_011144630.1:0-764 GCF_000146605.3 Meleagris gallopavo
ATTGTCCAGACATTGGGATCTTTTTAATTTTGTGTCCCTCCTAACTACTTATGGTATTTGGGATATTTAAAAATATTCATTTTTTAAACCTTAAGAAATAGAATTGAAATTAGAAGAAATGACTGTGATACCTCTGAGCAAAGAATAGCGCAAAACTGACCATCAAGCTCTTCCCTTAGAGAAACCTTGGGTGTTTTAACAGTAACTATATATCCAGAGCAAGAGGAAATTTACATTTTTCAGTGCCCCTCAGTTTTACAAAAGTGTCTTCACTAAAAGCATTTCTGTGGCTTGAAGAAGACTTCTAATTGTTTCCTCTCTGAAAAATATGTGCTGAAACGAAACAAAGTCGTTCCCCTTTTCTCCTTTGGAGACAGCAAAGTCAGCTAGTGAACAACTAGTAAACTCTTCGAGAAACTCAATGTGTTTGTTGAGCAATTAAAAATAAATTAAAAAAAAAGGATTATTTTTCTTATATTAGACAACAGAAAATATGTGTACAAGTAAATATATTCCATATTATTTGAAGATATTGGACAATTGAGAATTTTATATATTTAATTATTGACAATACTGCTTAAATATTTGCCTTCTCAGTCTTCAAGATACATTAAACTGAAATGCTATACAGAATTTCATAAAGGATAAAAAAAAAGTTTATTATGACAGATATATGTTAAATCTAGCATTGCAATTTACTTTTTAGTCAGTCATACTGCCATATTCAGAAAACATTTCCCAATAAGATGACACAGAGTCTATAT
>NW_011144631.1:0-678 GCF_000146605.3 Meleagris gallopavo
ATCCAGCCTGGCCCTGAATGCCTCCAGGGATGGGGCATCCACAACCTCCTTGGGAGGTCTTACTCTGTGTGTGTTTATACTCTTCCAAAAGACACACTTCCCCTTATGCACGTGCACAGAAGTAGAGATAATTTTAAACCGCCTTCAGCAAAGCTGTCCCTTATCTCAGGCTGGTGTTCCCCAAGCTTCCAGCCACCGCTTTTCACAGGTATTTCTGCAGACTGAACGCAGAAATCCTTGCAAAGCAAACAAGCAAATTCACCGCTCTGAAGCAGAACCTTCATCTCTGCCTGAAAACGGGGTTAAGAACCACAAAGTAGATTCCCTTTCCCATCCCAAGCAGACGATTGCATAACAGCCCGGGTGCTTTAAATGCGCCCATTTAACCACCAGGCACACCGCGCCGCAGCCACTACGCCGCCGAGCCGCACCTGTCCGTGGCGGAGCCCCGCAGCGCACACAGCGCCGGTGACGCCGCGGAGCCGCGCGTACCTCTCGGTCTTTTGGAATTCCCGTTCTTTTGCTGCTCATCCTCTTCGGTGATGGTGAACAAACCCGGAGGGCTGGGCCTGGCACTTGTCTTCTTCAGCCTCTCTTGACGGAGGACAGTAGTCGCGCCGGGCATGCTGTTGTCGTCTCTTTCTTATTTCAAAAAAAATAAAAAATAAATAAAAACAG
>NW_011144632.1:0-477 GCF_000146605.3 Meleagris gallopavo
AAAAAAATAAATGCAGGCCAGAGAAAAAATTGCTCATTTTGTGAGAAATAGAACCAGGTCTGTTTTCCACCCTTTTCAGGCCAGGCAGAGTTTATACTTCAGAAAAAACGCTTCAAGGAGAAACTCAAATGTAACAGCAACCTCTTTGCTCAGCTGAGCTTGCAGCCTGGAGGGCTGTGCTTGACAGTGGCTGAGGATAGTGCCATCACCTTCCTGTCTCTGGGCTTTGGACAGAGAAGCTCTGCTGGCTTAGATGTCTCTGCTAGCATCTAAGCTGTATTTTCACAGGAAGTCCAAGCTGCTTAATAACATTTTTGCTTTGCAGGACACTAGTTTGAAACTGGCTTTCAGATCTGTTTTATTCCCATCATGTACAGAAAAGCCAGAGCACCTCAGTTTGTAACCCTGCGAGAGCAGAGCCCAGCTTGGCAGACACGGGCTGGCTCAGGCATGCTGTAGCTTCAGCCCCTGTGGCTG
>NW_011144633.1:0-638 GCF_000146605.3 Meleagris gallopavo
AAAAAAAGAGAGAAAGAAGAAGAAAAAAACAAAAGATGGTAAAGAATGCAGTTGTTACTACTATCCATTATCCAGGTCAAAAAGTTATTGCAGTACTTATGCAGGAAAACTTTCACATTTCCTTCATGCAAAATAGTACTTCTGCAAGTGAAAACAAAAGTACAGTTTTCTGAGAGAGATTATACAGCTGCTCCCTGAAAAACTCTTGTCTTTTCAAATAGAACAATTCCTTCATGGTTCACATGACTGATAGGGATTTAATAGATCTGTGCTATAACGAAAGAGGGATGGCCAGCAGGGTGAGGGAGGTGATGGTTCCCGACTATACTCCTCTTATAGGGCCCATCTGGAGTGCTGTATTGCCAGTACAATAAAGATATGGAACTGTTGAAGTGAGTCCAGAGAAGGGCCACAAAGATAATCCAGCGGCTGGAGCACCTCCTTTATGGGTAAAGGTTACAGGCTGAACAAGTGGGCTTGTTCAGCCTGTAAAAGGGAAGGCTCCGTGGAGGCCTTATTGTGGCTTTCCACTGCTTAAAGGAAACCTATAAATAGGAGAATTTATACACAGTCTGATAGTGGTAGGACAAGGAAGGATAGTTTTAAACTAAAAAAAAAAGGAATTTTAAGTTAAATAT
>NW_011144634.1:0-614 GCF_000146605.3 Meleagris gallopavo
GACATGTGGGGACATGTGGGGACATGTGGGGACATGTGGGGACGTATGGGGACGTATGGGGACATGTGGGGACATATGGGGACGTATGAGGACGTATGGGGACGTATGGGGACGTATGGGGACATGTGGGGACATGTGGGGACATATGGGGACGTATGGGGACATATGGGGACATATGGGGACATATGGGGACATATGGGGACATATGGGGACATGTGGGGACATACGGGCACACAGAGAGCAGTGGGTGAGTGCCAGCCGCGTGACCCCACCTCACCCCGTGACCCCGATGACCCCGATGACCCCATGACCCCAATGACCCCGTGACACAATGGCCCCTAATGATCCCAACGACCCATGTGACCCCCAATGGCCCCTAATGACCCCAATGACCCCACAACCCCAATGGCCCTTAATGACCCCACGACCCCAATGACCCCAATGACCTCCAGTGACCCCTCGTGACCCAGATGACCCCGTGACCCCTGGTGCCCCCGTGACCGCAGGTGACCCTGTTGACCCAGGTGACCGCATGACCCCTGATAACCCCGTGGCTCCCAATGACCCCTAATGACCCCGTGACCCCTGATGACCCCGTGACCCCTGGTGACCCC
>NW_011144635.1:0-719 GCF_000146605.3 Meleagris gallopavo
AGTGGAGTGGAGTGGAGTGGAACGAAACGGAAGAGAATGGAATGGAATGGAATGGAATGGAATGGAATGGAATGGAATAACCTAACTGTCTGACCTCTTCAGGGTGAACCAAAAGTTACAGCATGTTGTGTGCATTTTACAAACGCCTCTTGAACACTGACAAACATGGAACATCACCTGCATCTTGTGAAACACTGTTCCAGTGTTTGACCAAAATTTTAAAATTCAAATTTGATCTACGATTTTCAATCATCAAATTTTGTCTTCTGTTACATATTTTCTGCCTTCTGAGTATGCCATGAGTCCCATTCACTTGCAGTCAGTTGCCTTCACATGTTTTGAGGTTTCTTAGCATGTTATTGACTACCTGTTTTCAATGTAGTATTCTGGCAAATTTGGAGTTGATTTTTTTGAAAATGAAAAAAAATATGGAAACAATCTCACTTTTCTTGGTTTTGTTTTGCTTTGCTTTGTTTGCTTGTTTTAAATTTCTATGTAATGTCTTGTATTTTTTCACCGTCGCATCTTTGTTCATTATTCTCTTTTTCTTCTCTTTAAAGGTATAGTACTTGAGTACTTCATGGCAGTTTTCCTTTGATTAATTGCTCATCTAATTATGATTGTCATAGCATTACAGACCTGTATGCTCTGAGTTTTCTGATTTGCTTATCATAGTTTTTGTTGTTTTTTTTTTTTTTCCCTACTATCTTAGAGACTAC
>NW_011144636.1:0-842 GCF_000146605.3 Meleagris gallopavo
AAAGAGAAAGAGAAAGAGAAAGAGAAAGAGAAAGAGAAAGAGAAAGAGAAAGAGAAAGAGAAAGAGAAAGAGAAAGAAAGAGAGAAAAAGTCATATATCATAAATGGTTTCAGCCACAGCATGCCTTACCAACTAAGAAAATTCCATAAGGCTGCTCTGTGATCATGCATGGATAGTTTCTAAAATCATTTTTATTTTTGTCATTCTAAGGGACCCAGCCTGAGATGCAATGAGCAGGTTCATTTTCAGTGCAGACTATGGGAATTGCAACATTAACACGGATCCCACAGGACGTGCCACAGAGGCCATCGGGATAACAGAACCCTTAAAGGTTCCTGTTGTGATGATAAAAGGCATTGGTGGTTTCTCCTGACCCCAACATGAGCAGAGAAAGTGTATTGCCACACTATTCTGATCAAGTCTTGGCTTCTCAGCTGTAAAAAAATCAGAACTCCTACAACCAGAGAAAAGAGAGCTATCTTATTTATGTATTAATCTAACAGGGAAAAAAAATAAAAATCTAGACAAGGTATACTGTCATTTTCTGAACTTTTATTACAGGAGTTTTGTACCTATCATTTTCATATGCTTCCTTAACCAGCAAATGATGTGGTAAAATTGTGGGTAGTGGCAGCATGAGGAACAGAACCATTTTAATTTGTCCCATCTGGCATATTAACATTAATAAAAGATGTTTAAAAGAAATGCTTTGAAAGGCTTTCACCTACTGATTTAACAAGATAATAAGGAAAGCTTGCAATCTGCCACTAAATATAACTGATAAGAATAAGAGTGAGTTTAAGATGATGATAACAGAGATTAACCTCCGCAACACTGATATA
>NW_011144637.1:0-733 GCF_000146605.3 Meleagris gallopavo
CCGCCCCCAGCCCCGGGAGGCGGGGAGCCATCTTCCGCCGAGCCGCACCCGGACACGAAATGGAGGAGGGGGCACCCGCGCTCACGGAGGGTGTGGCGTGCCGCTTACTGCTGGTAGTGCGGTATGGGTGGGTGCGGCACGGCGGTGCAGGGTGGCCACTTCCAGTCCCTAAAATAGTGTGAGCTGAGCTGAGCTGAGCTAACCTAACAGGGTTGTTTTTTTAAAAAAGTATGCGTTATCGGTAACTATAAGTGTTAAACGATGAGGAAAAGTCGGGATCAGAACGTCGGGGCTAAAATACCGTAGGATAAAGATAATAGCAGCGTGATTCCACTGCCACCTCACAACACGGCAGTCTGAACTCTTGGCTGTAATTGTACCTGGTAGTTGATGGTGTGCCTAACGTACTTAACAACTAAATATAATTCATAGAGCATGGTGTCGTCTTAGAAGCTTCCTCAGCCGTGCTGACTTCCCAGCAATTCTCCATCTGACTCAGCACTGCAGTGAGTAATGTAGACTGTGCCTGCTTCAAATCAGTGTTGTTCATAGGCAAGCTGGAAAGTACTATTTTGTCTTAGAAAGTGGTGTGGTTTTTTTTACTCCTATCTTCACCCAAGGGGAAAAAAATTAAATAAAAACCACTGGAAGTTGCACATTCTCCTTTTATGCTGTCCTTGTTCTGGGAGAGTGCATCTTGCAAGAAACTGAAAGATTAGATATTTCCAAAAAA
>NW_011144638.1:0-699 GCF_000146605.3 Meleagris gallopavo
CGACCCCACTGACCCCAATATCCCCCACTGACCCCACTGACCCCAAAGTCCCCCCATTTCCCCCCACCTGGAGAAGGAGCTCTCGGACGCGATGTCCTTTGGGGTCCGCACTGCGGGGAAGTTCCGTTTGGGTTGGGACACTGCGGGGTGACAATAGGGGACAGTGGGTGACAAAGGGGCCAATGGGGGCAGTGGGGGACAATGGGTCACAATGGGAACCAATGGGGACAACGGGTGACAATGGTGGACAATAGGGGACAGTGGGGACAGTGGGGACAGTTGGGACAATGGGGGACAATGGGAACCAATGGGGACAACGGGTGACAATGGTGGACAATAGGGGACAGTGGGGACAGTGGGGACAGTTGGGACAATGGGGGACAATGGGACACAGTGGAGTAATGGGAGCCAATGGGGACAGTGGGTGACAATAGGGGACAATGGGGACAATGGTGGACAATGAAGGACAGTGGGGACAGTGGGGGACAGTAGGTGACAATGGGGGACAGTGGGGACAATAGGTCACAATGTGGGACAATGGGGGACAGTGGGGACAGGGAGTGACAATGGCGGACAATAGGGGACAATGGGGACAATGGGGACAGTGGGGGACAATGGGGGACAGTGGGGCAATGGGGACAATGGGGACAATAGGGGACAGTGGGGACAGTGGGGGGACAATAGGGGACGATGGGGACA
>NW_011144639.1:0-768 GCF_000146605.3 Meleagris gallopavo
CTTGGAGATGATACCTGTCTGCAAACACACGTCACAAGCTGGCACGTGAAAGCTTTAAGCAAACCATGAGATCTAGCCATAGTGGGTGGACTTTTACTGGAACAACCCTGCCTTTGTAGACCCTCACTCTCTTTTTTTTTTTCCAAAGGAAATAGGTACCCAAATGAATTACAATGAGTTAGTTAGCTTTAGATGTCAAAAGCCAATCTTTGTATTGGAAATAGCATGGTTTGAAAGCAGAGTATGGATTACTGCTTCTACCTGCTCTTGGGGACACAAGAAGCAAGAATTACAGCAGAGACACAATTCCAGGAGGTATTTGGATCCTTATTTCTCACTGCTGTGATTGAAAGCAAAGGGTTCCCCGATAACATGCTGAAGTGCAGAACGCGCAGCACAAATCTCTTATTGAGTAAGCAGTTATGCACAGAGCCTCCTTTCCCTCTGTCATTTACCTAACCTAGCTCTTTTTCCTCTCAGCTCTTGAGGCTTTGTGACATCTTAGTTATGGGGCTGGCTGCCTTTGCTGAAGAGGAAAAAACTGGATGTCAGACTTGTCACGTCAGGGACATCTCACAGGACATTTTGTAAATGTATTCAAAAGGAAGTGAGGAGATTACTGATCCCTGCAGAATGCAGCTGGTGATGTTTCGTAGCCTAAACCATTTTTCACTGCTTTAACCTGTTTTCTGGTGTAGAGAGGAACAGTTTTCTATTCAATTCCCATCTCCATGAGCAGGAAAAGGAAGTCTCTCAAGGGAGGGAACA
>NW_011144640.1:0-591 GCF_000146605.3 Meleagris gallopavo
GATGTGTGGGGGATTGTGGGATGTGTGGGGGACTATGGGGTGTGTGGGGGATTATGGGATATGTGGGGGATTATGGGATGGGTGGGGGATTGTGGGATGTGTGGGGGATTGTGGGATGTGTGGGGGATTGTGGGATGTGTGGGGGATTATGGGATGGATGGGGATTGTGGGATGGGTGGGGGATTATGGGATGTATGCGGGATTGTGGGATGTGTGGGGGGTATTATGGGATTTGTGGGGGATTGTGGGATGTGTGGGGGATTATGGGATGTGTACAGGGTATTATGGGATGGCTGGAGCTGTGGGACGGAGTATTACGAGGTATATGAGGGGAATGATGGTATATATGGGATTATTATGGGATGTACGGGACATTACGGGGTGAGAGCACTATTATGGGATCCAGGGAATGTTATGGGGACGTGGGGGGACGCTGTAGGTTTTGGGGGGCATATGGGGGAATAACGGGGTGGACAGAATGGGTTTAGGGATAGTAGGGGAATGGGGGGGGGGGGTATCCCCACAGCGTCCCCCTCCCCCATTACCTCAGCGACCCCAGTGCCCCCATGACTGGCCCCAGTGTCCCCACAG
>NW_011144641.1:0-686 GCF_000146605.3 Meleagris gallopavo
AAATGAGGCAAGGGAAAAGAAAAAAAATATTACACAAGACTGTTAGGATATGCCTGGAGCATGGGGAGCATGAAATATCTTCCAGAATGAATCACTTTGATAATGAAACTTTAGAACCTGACTAAAGCTCAAAGGAAAGGGGAGAGGCAGCTCTATCAGCTCACAGCTGAGCCTGGGAGGCAGGAGAGATCTGCCTTAAAATCCATCCAGAGAGAACACAATGCAGGGAACATCTGGCATGCTGGAGGAATTAAAAAGGAAGGCTGAAGTGGTAAGCAGGGGAATGCAACTATGCATGTGGAGTGAGGTCAAAATACATACCAGCATATACTCCAGGTACGGCAGGTCCATCTTCCTTCCAAATGGGAGCCCACAGAACTGTAAATGAAGGAAAAAAAGTATTTATGGGCAAGACTGTCTGTGGTGGGGAGAGAAATCTGGAAGCAGGAGATTTCTTAGTAACAAATACTGAACAGATAATATTAAACCAAAAATAGACAAGACAAAATCATGATGATAATGTAAAATACTTCCTGAGGAAAGTGACAGGAAGAAAGCTTAGGAAGCAAGGGTAGCTTGCATTTCCTCAAAGGAAATGTTAAAACACCTTTTGGAAAGTGGGTGCAGCAAGAAAAAAGTCTTGAGAAAAAGGACACTGACTTTTCCCTTTCCTTTTCCCTTTCCTT
>NW_011144642.1:0-635 GCF_000146605.3 Meleagris gallopavo
CTTTATATATGTGTATGTATATATATATTTATATATTTATATATTTATATATTTATATGTTTATATGTTTATATGTTTATATATATAAATTAATGTACGTACATATATATATAAATCTCCCTTTTATATATCAGTGTTAAAGCCAACTATTTAAAAGTTTGTTTCTGGGGAAAAAAAAAAAATCTGGAAGAATTTATCTTTCGTAAATGCTTTGTGTGTCCACAAAGTATCAGCTGTAATCTTTGATAAATAACCCACTAAGTGTAGCCTCATTCCTTCTTAATCTTATCTTTCTAGGGCTGTCCTTCTGTGTAAACATATCCTGATACTTACATACAAACAGGGAAAGGAAAAAAAAATAACAATGAACAGAAATAGACATGACATAATAACCCAATGATTAAAACATACCCTTGTTGTGAAAAAAATACCAAAAAGAGATGGACTAAAAGAGATTTAGTAGAGATATAGCTTACACTGATGTCCTGCTTCTGATGTGACACTGACGTAAACTGAAATAACACGGAGAACATTTAATGAATGCTCATCAGATATGGTCTCTAAACCCCTGTGATTCACAGTTTAATACTTCCTGGGAAGAGAAATCACAAGTGAATAACTACACATTTAAAAAT
>NW_011144643.1:0-817 GCF_000146605.3 Meleagris gallopavo
CTTGCAGCCATTCCCCAACAACACTGCACAGACCATTATCTAATCTTTATACCATTGATTTCAGGTACAGTTGGGATGCGTTTTTGGCAGCTCATCTGCTATGTAATACAGTGGCAAGCTAAGGGCAGATTTTTGTGATATCTGTGCATGGCAGAGTCAGCATACAATCCTGAATTTTAACGTTGTGATGAAACAACAAACAAGGAAAGAGAGAACTTGTTTTTACAGACTCTTTCTTAAAACTAACGTGAGATTTTAAATATGAATAACTTAAACATGAGGAGTATCTGTAGGATCTAACTGGGTGATTTAGCCAACAAGTTGTTCCTAATCAGGTATCATGGTTTTATGTTTTTTTTGAGCCAAATGGTATGCCACCATTGACATTGCTAACGCCTTCTTTTCCATTGCTTTGGCCAAAGAATGTAGGCCACAGTTTGCCTTCACATGGAGGGGCGTTCAGTATACTTGGAACCGTTTGTCCCAGGGGTGGAAACACAGCCCAACTATTTGCCATGGGTTGATCCAAACTTTATTGGAACAAGGCAGTGCTCCTGAGCACCTGCAGTACATTGATGATATCGTTGTGTGGGGCTGTCATGGTTTCATGATTTTTCATTATCAGTATTCCACGTCATAACATCATGTAATGCACTGGGGGTTTGACTGCTGATGCTCAAGTTCCGGGTGCCTGTCCAGAGGAGAAGAAGAGCTACATTTCCCCAGGGGGCTTTGCGGTCAGCGAGGAGATATAACTCCCGGCAAGGTCACCTGATGCTCTCTTCTTGCCTGCACTGCTTCGCTTGCGTCTTCTCTG
>NW_011144644.1:0-590 GCF_000146605.3 Meleagris gallopavo
AGGGAGTCTGGGGGCTCACACTGAGTTCCCCCTCCATCCCCCCATAGGCCACGTGGGCGCGGCTGAGGGCTGAGTACCCGGCGCTGAGCCCGGCGCAGCTGCACCACGTGCTGCGGCATTACCAGCTGGGCCCGGGGCAGAGCTACCCCGAGGGGTGGAGCCCCCCGCCCGAAGAACGGGACGCCGTGGCTGCCGGTGGGTGCCGACTCTTCCTGCCGTCCCTCCTTCCACCCTTCGTCCTCCCTCCCCTTCCTCTCGTCGTTTTCGTCCTCGCCTTTCTTCTCTCCTTCCTTCCTCCATGCCTTCCTCCTTTCTTCTACTCTTCCCCCTTTCCTTCTTTTCTTCTGCCTTCATTCCTTTCTCCCCTTTCTTCTCCGCTTTTCCCCTTCTTCCCTTTCTTTTCTTTCCTTCTCTCCCTTCTCTTCTTCTCTCCTTCCACTTTTTCTTTCTCCCCTTCCTTCTTCCCTCTCTTCTTTCTTCTTTCCGCCTTCCTTCCCCCTTTCCTTCCCCTTCCCTTTCTCTCATTCTTTCCCTTCCTCCTTCCTTCCTTCCCCTCACCTTCTCCCCCTTCCTCTTCCCCTTCCTTTTTG
>NW_011144645.1:0-699 GCF_000146605.3 Meleagris gallopavo
TCCCTCTCTCTCTCTCCCTCTCCCTCTCCTTTCTTTGTTTGATTGACTAATAATGAAATAAAATATAAAGATAATTTAAATTAAAATTGGATTTGTCAATACCTATGTGATTATAGCAAAGTAGAGAGACTACACAGAGTAATAAACATCTCCTACGTTTATGAGCTACGCTCTCAGTGTTTATGAGTTTGGGAGATATTTATTTTCAATAGAAATATATAATTTTTTTCCTTTATACTGCTTTTCCCCCTTTTATTTTACATTTATCTCCTCTTGCAAAACTTTAAATATGTCAGTAGTTTTTGTGTCTTTTTCTCCCCTCTGCCTCCATTTTCTTTCACTTTAACACCATACTGCAGTTCAAAAAATATTTTCAAAGAAATCTCACAATAAAGGCAGCCATTAGCTGTTTTCCCATTGATCACCTATGTGAAGTATTTCAGAATTATGGTCTGAAGAAGATAATAGAAATTCTATATTATGGATGAATAAACAGCTATCATTCATTTGTATTTATTGTACACAGTTGTTGTGCTAAACTTCAGTTTTTTCCTTTTTCTTCTCTCCTCTTTCTCTCAAATGCCATATGAGCTAAGAGTGAAGTTGGAAAACTAGATTTCATTGAAATATAGAAGCAGATTATTATTATTAGTAGTAGTAGTACCAGCAACAGCAGCAGCAGTAGCATGTTTGTACTTA
>NW_011144646.1:0-810 GCF_000146605.3 Meleagris gallopavo
CAGATGAGGCCTTACCAGGGCAGAGTAGAGGGGGAGGATCACCTCCTTGGACCTGCTGGACACGCTCTTTTTAATGCATCCCAGAAAGCCGTTGGCCTTTTTGGCCACGAGGGCACACTGCTGGCTCATGGCCAACCTGTCGTCCACCAGGACGCCCAGGTCCCTCTCTGCAGAGCTCCTCTGCAGCAGCTCATCCCCCAGCCTGGATCGGTGCATGCAATTATTCCTCCCTAGATGCAAGACTCGACACTTGCTTTTGTTAAACCTCATCTGGTTTCTTACTGCCCAGCTGTCTAGCCTGTCCAGGTCTCACTGAATGGCAGCACTTCAGGTGTGTCAGCCAATCCTCCCAACTTTGTATCATCAGCAAACATGCTGAGGGTAGCCACTATCTCTTCATCGAGATCATTGATGAAGATGTTGAACAGGACCAGACAGCACCGACCCCTGAAGAACACCTCAGTACTTTAGTTTAAACTACATCCAGCTTTGCAATTGTATCTATATGTCAAACTCAGTCAATATAATTTGTTCTCACATAAGATTTCAGTTCATTATATTCCTCTGCTATGCTTGTTTCTTTGTGATCAATAAAACAGAGAAATATGGATTGAATGAACAAACAGAAACCACTTCCACAAAAACGCTGGAAAGGGGTTTAAAATAGTATGCTTAGCATTTTCATTCTTGAATATTTCTTGGTTTGTGTACAGTGCTTGACACACAAAAGCAATTAGAAGCCAAGATAGATGTCTTCTTTATATTGAATACATTGGCTTCAGTTGAAATCATATTGGCATAAATAAATAA
>NW_011144647.1:0-437 GCF_000146605.3 Meleagris gallopavo
AAAAAAGTACCGTGTATCATCGTACAAATCCCTCCCTTTTTTTAAGTTCCTGACTTTCTATTGCAAAGGTTATGCAGGAAATTAATCAAGGGTAAAAACGAAAATTAAAGGAATCTATAAATGTATTTCCAGCAGTTTGAAACTAGAAAGTTGAATCAATACAATATGAATTAGAAAATACAATAGGAAAACAAAAAGAATGGCATTTCTAAGTAAAAGAACATTATTCGTATTGTGTTAAGCCTATTAGGAAAAAAAAAAAATCTTCCTCATCTGTATTATTTCTCTCCTTTCAGTTTAAAGACAAATCTCATAATTTCTCATTTTACATATGCTAACCCCCAATCTAATTTCAATAAGGATTTCAGCTTTACTGTGCCCTTGTAAGCCCCCTAACCTTTGAAAGCTGTTCTGGAATTTGTTTCTCATATCTATTT
>NW_011144648.1:0-933 GCF_000146605.3 Meleagris gallopavo
TTTCCCTTCAGGACTTTGTCAGGCCAATAATTGAGACAAAACATCTGCATTTTCCTTTGAGCTGATTTGTATTAACTTAGCTGTGCTTTTTGATCCTCACTGCTCTATAGCAGTAGCTAAATTCAGAGAAAAAGTAGTGTAAACAGCTTATGAAAAGCAGCTGTTCCTCATTTGACATCATAAATCAGAACACTTTGCATTATTAGAGATTTGTTATGGTAAAGAGGAGTAAACAATGAGAAGTGACTGAGACTTTCTGTTATCTAGCTAAGAGATATGAAAACAGATATGTAAATGGAGCATGTTTTGGTTGTGTGCTTCTGAACATTAAACACTATTTATTCACACAAGATAAACCATAGGCAGTGTGGGAATCAAATGTTGTTTCTGCATTAGAATTGGATAATATATATATTTTTATTTCATGATCTCCGCTGTCATAGTTCTTTTTGGGAGTCTTTCTGCTTAACTTGGGGAAGATCTCTGACAGTTTACATCACTTATAGTCTAGATAACCCTTCCCAGGGACGCACGCTCTGTATATATAGGTGTATATAGGTGTATATATGTATATTTTGTCATACACACTGCAAGAATATCCTGCACGAGATCAAACCAGAGAACAAGTCATGGCATGCCCGAGGAAGCGCCTGAAGAGACATCGGAAGGCCTGGCATCATCCCCCGCCCCGGTGATCCTTGTTTAACGAAGACTTGGAAGCAAATCACCATATCAATACGACAAGAAGAGCGCTGAGACATCTTGGAGACTGACTGACACCAGATAACAAACAAATTAACAACTAAATAACAAATGTAAATCCTCTGATAAGATTGTGAACCTGGAGTACCCAGCCAGTGGGGAAACGGGAGGGGGAGGAGGCAAGGGCGAGAAAACAGGGTATAAAGGCTGGCATGTTGTGTCCATAGGTGC
>NW_011144648.1:943-1281 GCF_000146605.3 Meleagris gallopavo
ACGCCCGCCATTGCAATCGCAAATAAAATCTGCTTTTATCAGAGATACTGTCCTGACAAAATTACTTGGATATTTCCAACAGCAGGAAACCTGACTTGAATAGTGACTTTGCTTTTTATTTCATTGTATCAGCTGAAGAGAAGTACAAAACACAGTATGCTGAGTTGAAATGTTATGGTTTGGTGACTTTTTTGTCGTCAGTATTCCACATCAGAACAGCATGTGGACCAGTTAAAGAGTTAATGTTCTGGTGCCGTTTACTGCCCTTTTATGGGCACTTTGAGTATCCTAATGGGAGGGGAAAGGGGGGCAACCCCGGAGGACTTGGCGGGAAGAGG
>NW_011144649.1:0-789 GCF_000146605.3 Meleagris gallopavo
CTCAGGTGATTAATCAGAGGTTCAGGCTGTGATTCAGCAGTCCCCATATAATTAGCTTCAATTCTAAATATATTGTATTATAGTGTGTATTCCAGTATCTTATATAGTAAAGTAGCTTTTCTCCTCAGATTGTTGCCGCTGTTTTGTTTTTAGGCCTATCTCTTTACCCTTTACCCTTTTCCCTTTCTGGGAGAGGTCCATGGATCCCCTCACCCCGTTTGTCATGGAACTGGGCCGAACCATCCTGTAAACTGTAAATCAACTTGCTCTCTAGATTGGGGATGACTTCTGAGAAGCATAGCCACAATAGGAAGTTGAGAGACTGAGCTAGCATCACTTGGTACAGCAGGGTTTCGGGCTGTCATGGAGTTAATGAGATCAATTTACGCCCGTGACGGGGGCAGTAGGCCCCTGCCCTCCCCTCCTCAGCCCACAAAATGGGAAGGAAGGGAGGAAAACAACAACAACGGCAACAATCTATGGAGGAAAACTTATTTTACTAACTATGATATCAGAATGCAAGATAACACAATATAATACAATCTGATTGAAATTGAGACTAATAAATCAAATAAAATAGGAGAGAGAGAGTTCCCGAGACCGATTCAAACCTGAAAAGCTTGGAACGGCCAGGAAAGCACCCTCCAGCACCCACTGCCAGGCAGTAAGAGACCGCCCCACCCAGAAGGGCCAGATCCCATGACTTCTGTAATGTATAGGGATAGGTGCCTGGAATTGGAGCATTAACACTTGAACTCCCAGTACACTACATGATGTTTTGATGCGGAA
>NW_011144650.1:0-720 GCF_000146605.3 Meleagris gallopavo
CGCTCGTAAACGGCTTCGCAGACGCACCTCAATACACCCCGCCGGCCCAGCTGCTCAGCCGTTCGTTTCCCCGCAGCAGTCGATGCCGCGGAGGAAGGCGGTGCCGGCGCTGGGCAGCCTCTGCCTGCAGAGCTTGGTGCAGCACATGCAGAGCGTGTGGGTGAAGGACTACAGCGAGAACTACCTGGATGAGTACAGCTTCCGCTTCATCATGGGCCCCTTCAACGACCTGGGTGAGCTGCGGGGTGCAGGAGAAGGACGAGGAAGGCAGGCAGGCGGGTGGTGCTGCTTGCTGACCCGCATCGCCCGCAGCCGGCAGTTTGGTGCAGGACCTGATCCGGCTGCTGGGCGAGAGCCGCCGCCTGTCGCGTGCTGCGCTGCATCTGCTGCTGCTGCCTCACCTGCAGGAGCTCAGCCTGCAGCACTGCCACGGCCTGGTCAGCAACGCCATCGGGCGGCTCATCACCGTGCGCTGCAAGGTGAGCGGGGCTGGGCTGCGGGCAGGGGCTGCCCGCTGTGGGGCTGCGAGCGGAGCCGGTTGGCGTCGCGTGGGGCAGGGTCTGGCAGCCGCTGTGCGACATCAGGGAGGGGACGAGGGGCAGCGGTTTGCATTGGTCTGCACTGGTTTTTCCCCTCCCAGCACCGCTTGGGCACGAGGGCATCCGCTGCACCGGGGGTGTGGGCCGGGCGCTGCAGGGCCCTGAGCTGGCTGTGGGTCTC
>NW_011144651.1:0-599 GCF_000146605.3 Meleagris gallopavo
TAGAACCCCATAACTCCTACATTACCCCATAACCCCCATAGAATCCCATAACCCCCCATAGAACCCCATAACCCCCATAGACTGCCATTGCACCCCATAACCCCATACAAACCCCATCACCCCCCATAATCCACCATAGACCCCCACAAGCCCATATAAACCCCCGTAACACCCCACAATACTGTAGAGACCCCATAACACCACCATAGCCCCCTATAAACCCCATAACCCCATATAAAATCCATAACTCCCCATAACCCCATACAAACCCCATATAAACCCCATAACAACCCATAACCCCATATAAACCCCCATAACCTCCCATAATCCCCTATAGATCCCATAACACCCCCATAACCCCATATAACCCCATATAACCCCACATAACCCCACATAACCTCACATAACCCCACATAACCCCATAACTCCATATAACCCCATAGCCCCACACAAATCCCATATAACCGCACATAACCCCACATAACCCCATATAACCCCACATAACCCCACAATCCCACATAACCCCATAACCCCACATAACCCCACATAACCCCACATAACCCCACATAACCCCATAACCCCATAACCCCTCATAACCC
>NW_011144652.1:0-446 GCF_000146605.3 Meleagris gallopavo
TGTTTTTACACCAAAATACCCCTTTTTCTCCCACAAATTCCTCTTTTTACACCAAAATACCCCTTTTCCTCCCAGCAGTGTCTGTTTCCCCCAGTCCCTTTTCCCCCTCATTTACCCGCTGTTCCCCCAGGCTGCTGCCCTTCCTGCAGCTCCGCTCCGTCGCCTTCAGCTGTGCTGCTGGGCCCCAATCACTGCTGGGCTCTGCTGAGGAATCGCAGCTCCAGGCCCTCAGTCGGCAGCCCCCGAACTCAGGGCTTCGCTCCCACGAATGCCTGCTTTGCCCTAAATACGCTCCTTGGGCTCCCCAAAACCTTTGGTTTTGCCCTAAAGTGGGGCTTTGGCTTCCAGAAATGGGGCTTCTGCCTCTGAAAATGCCTGGTTTTACTCCAAAATGGGGCTTCTGCTCCCAAAAATGGGGCTTCTGCCTCTAAAAATGCCTGCTTTTA
>NW_011144653.1:0-790 GCF_000146605.3 Meleagris gallopavo
AGAGGAGAGGAGAGGAGAGGAGAGGAGAGGAGAGGAGAAAAAGAATAAATCAGACATCCATTTGCTAAATCTGAATCGTGAAGCGCAGTCTGCTCTGGAGAAGTTATCCAGATGAGATACTTCAAATTTAGCCAGGGAAGGATAGAAGGATGAGCTGAGGGAAGATTTCTAAACAGCAAAAGTGATGAGCAAGGTAAACAAAAGTTCAAGTAAAATGACTGCAAGTAGAAACTGATCTGGAAAAACAAGTCATAGTAGTCTGGGGGACCTCCTTCCTCCTCTTGAGATTGATAAGCCCAACACTGCATAAGGTGGTTGTGAATGGAACTCAACAACTAAGAGGGGTTAGAGCCATTTCTAATTTACTGTATAGTTCACCTTTAAAATTATTTTGGAACCACTGTTGATATGTCATACCAGATATCATACCAGATCAGGGGACTGGAGCACCTCCCCTACAAAGACAGGCTGAGGGAGCTGGCCTTGTTCAGCCTGGAGAAAAGAAGGCTGGAGAGTGACCTCATTGCAGCCTTTCAGTACCTAAAGGGAGCCTACAAACAGGAGGGGAATCAACTCTTTTAAAAGGGTTGATAACTGCAGGACAAGGGGGAATGGTTTTAAGTTGAGGGAGGAAGATTTAGGTTGGATGTCAGGGGGAAGTTCTTTACAGAAAGAGTGGTGAGGTGCTGGAACAGGCTGCCCAGAGAAGTTGTGGATGCCCCGTCCTGGAGGTGTTCAAGGCCAGATTGGATGGGGCCCTGGGCAGCCTGGTCTAGTATTAAAGTGGGGA
>NW_011144654.1:0-745 GCF_000146605.3 Meleagris gallopavo
CGCCCCGCCCCGTCGCAGCGCCCGCGTGGAGCCCGCTGCCCGCCGCGCGCCCATCGCTGGGAAGTCTGCAAGCTTACTTCCATCTGAAGGCTTGTACCTAGGAGCAGCCGTCCCAGCAGAGTTAGACAGCGAATGCCGGCAACTAGCAAGGAACGCGATTGCAGGCATTTGTTGAAATAAGCGCGTTCCTTCCACTCTTTCCGATGCGCTCAGAGCAATCTGCCCATGTCACGCTCACGCCAGTTAACACTTTACAGCACATAAACAGGTACGCATCGAATCCTACGACTAAGCGGGCTCTGAAATGTCTTTTTTGCCCGTTTGCTTTTTAATTTAAGCAACGTTTTGTTTAAACCCAAGGTGAACTGTACGCTGTCACTGCAGACCGAACACACCCCGTTCGGTACCGGCGGTCAGGGCGCTCCACCCGTTCGGGAGACGAAAGGGTCCGCAGCCCGCAGCTCCAGCCCGCAGCGACCAGTGCCGACGGGGCATCGCGCTGTGCCGGGCCGCTCCTCGACACCGGCCGAGCCCGGCTCAGTCTGGCTGCCCGCCGGGGGCTTCTGTTCCCCGCTAATTCCCGACGCTGTAACCGACAGCCGAGTCACTTCGTGAAACGTCAGAGTGACTCCATCTGAAATAAGGTGTTCAAAACACGCATGTGACAGGGACACGGAGAATTACGAGGGCCGGTTTTGAGGGGCAAACGGCGAAGGCAGGCTGGCGGTGGGCGAAGCAGGGAGCC
>NW_011144655.1:0-771 GCF_000146605.3 Meleagris gallopavo
AAAAAACAAAACAACAGCAACAACAACAACAAAAAAAAAACCCACAAAACAGAAATGGGACTTTTTATACGATAGTGTTCATCTGAGGACTGGATCCGTGAGCACTGTATTTATTTATGTTAGCTTCAAGCGGGACAACGAATCATAAAGTGCATTACTTAACTGAGCTCAATAGGTAAAAGTGGAACACCCATTGTAGAATATAAATAAAAAGATAGAGGTCTTCTCTTTAATGTTACTTTAAAATTGCTATGATTGTATCGTACGTTCTTATTTAATGTCTCATTGAAACAACAACAAAAAAAATTTACATGCATGTTTGTTACTAAAAAAACAACTCGCAATTTGTCAGTTATAATTTCAAATTGCAATTATTTTTAAG
The DNA here is from genome assembly GCF_000146605.3 of Meleagris gallopavo. NCBI lineage: Eukaryota > Metazoa > Chordata > Aves > Galliformes > Phasianidae > Meleagris > Meleagris gallopavo. Next base: position 383 of record NW_011144655.1, read on the forward strand.
GTGTATACCCTTGAAAGAGAATTGGTATTTTTTTGTATGTATTCTGGAAGAAAAAAAACAAAAACAATTCTATTCCAAAAACCTCATTTGCCTTATTTTGTTCTTTAAAAGGAACACTTAACTATTTTTAATTTTTAAGTCCACCCTGTAACGAGGGTTAAGTAAGGTTTACGTCATGTACTAAAATAGACAATGTATCGCTTTAAAGATTAAAATTCCGTATATTTGATGTATTAAAAGGTTTTACTTTTTTTTTTTTTTTCATACGCTTGGATTCTGTTATAAACCCGAGTAGGTCTTGGATGAAGGCGGTCGCTACTTTCTCCTTCAGCGTTTATTCAATTTTAATTAAAAAAATATAAAAGGAAAAAAAGAAAGAAAAGTAAGGT
>NW_011144656.1:0-597 GCF_000146605.3 Meleagris gallopavo
GTCTCGGAACCGGGTACCGGGCTAGCGGCGCGGCCGGGCGGGTGGAGAGTAATGAAGACGGAGGGCTGGAGATAACGCTGCGGGCGGCCCTGCGCCGGTAGGGCGGTTTTTCCAATAAAGCAGAGCCGCAAAGAGATCGCCTCGGTGTCTGTGTGACGGTGCGGCCGGGAGCCACAGGGACTCCTTATTTTGTAATGCGGTGGTCACACCGTGCGCTACCGAAACATCGCAAACCCCATTTCTGAGCGTGCGTTCCGGTGTGCAGAGCGCGGTGCCTGTGGCTCAGCACGGATCTGCATGCTCAGCTCGGAGAGCAAAGGTTTTATTTTTTCATTCTGTACGGTGATCTCAGGCTCCGGGTTCTGTTGCTCAGTTTATCTCCTTTTAAGCTTTAAAACACTCGCAAACCGATCTTACAAAACCAAAAATCCTCTCACGTGCATTTAAAACCCAAATCCAATTTGCAGTCACGTTGGCACGCACCGGCCGTCAACTTTTTATCGGCTCCGACTCCGCTGGGCACAGCCGCGTTCCGAACGGGGCTTTCCGAACGGCCCCGCTGCGACGGGGCACTGCGGCGTCCGTGGCGCGAGCTCC
>NW_011144657.1:0-431 GCF_000146605.3 Meleagris gallopavo
GATGGGGCCCTGGGCAGCCTGGGCTGGTGTGAAATGTGGAGTTTGGTGGCCCTGATTGCAGCAGGGAGCTTTGTGATCCTTGAAGTCTCTTCCAACCAGGGCCATTCTATGATTCTATGTTTGTACTTCGTGCTCAGCACATCCGTACTACAAGCTGTAATGCTTTCTAATTTGGTAGGGGAGCAGCATTTCAATCTTAACACATCCACCCTGTCCTGTTCCGGGCTCTTCCCATCCTGCATATTTTCCTTATCTCGTGCTGGCTCAATCCTACCCAAGTCGGTTCACCCCATTCTCAACTTCATTCCATCCATCAGCTTTCTTCAGGAATCAACAACATCCATCACTGTTTCACACGAGGGTTGTAATTCAGGAAGTCTGCACTACATACAGAAAATACTGCAAACTCCCACTGCAAGAACAGAACTTAC
>NW_011144658.1:0-685 GCF_000146605.3 Meleagris gallopavo
GGGGCAGGGGGGGGGAGAAGGAGGGTGGATAAAACACACTTACAAAGGGGATTTTGACCCTGCAAGAGGGGAAGGGGAGTACAACGAAAAAGAAAGACTGCAAAAAGTAAGGAAGAGCAGTAGAAATGAAGCAGAGAAGAGTGCCAGGAAGAACTGTTCAAGAACAAGAGTAAGAAGTTAAGGTCCCGCTAGATGTTCCCCAGCCTTTTCAAAAAGGAGTTAGAAAAAAAGACAGTTCGATTTGGATAAAAAAAAAACTGGGAAGACGCACCTGCCGAAAATGTGTGTATGATCTGTGCACACACGTGTGTGTTCTTCCATTTGTACGTTCGTAATGGGGAGATCTAGAGCATACCAACGCTCTAATTGCAATCGTGCGTCGAAGAGGTAAGTCATATAACTCACTCTTTTCTGAACGGAAAGCCAAATCCTTTGAATTGCGAACAGCCGTATCTCAGGCAGTGCTGGTTTGACTGGAGTTTGCTTGTGTTTGCTTGTCTGTTTGTGTTGCTTTTTTTGATTGTGGAGGATACAGGGTTCATTGGGAGACAACCAGAGGGGGAGGGAGGGCAATCTCATTGTCTGTTTGCCAGAAGATCTCGTTTTGCCTTGGAAAAGGCGATCAAACGCAGCCAGGGTACACTCAGGAAAGTAAAAGGGATGGGGAGGTGGAGGGGAGGGGGAG
>NW_011144659.1:0-815 GCF_000146605.3 Meleagris gallopavo
GGGGGGAGGGGCATTAATTAAGGGTCTAAAAGGGGGGAGATTGGGAGAGGGAGGTCATTAACACGGGGGTGTCCATGTGGGGGTTAATTAGTGGGCCCTGCTAATTGAGGGTGTCTATAGGCGGTTAATTAGTGGGGGCTGCTAATTTGGGGGCGTCTCTTAATGGGCAGCGTTCATTTTGAGGGGGTGGGTCATTTGGAGGTGTAAATTGGGAGCTGTTAATTACAGGGGGCTGTTAATTGGGGCATCGTTGGGGGAGTCATTTGGGGCATCCCAATCAGGGGTTTAATTAAGAGGAGGTTAATTTAGGGGAGCGCATTGAAGGCATTTAATTAATTAGGGAGGGGGGAGTCAATGGGAGGACCTCCATAGGGGTGAGTTAATTGGGAGGAGGCAATTAGGAGCCATTAATTGGGGGTGGGACGTTGTTAAATAGGGGATGTAGCAGGAGCATTATTAACAGGGGGGCTCTTAATTAGGGTGGGCTTCATTAGGCCGAGGGTGTTAATTATGGGGGCTCTTTAAGGAGTGGGGGGGGAAGAGAGAAGAATTTGGGGCAAATCGGTGGGATTTTGGTGCCTCCCCCCTCCCTCCCCCCCCGTCGACGTCAGCACTGTGGCCCGCCCCCTCCGGGTCGACCCCACTGAATGGGGGGGGGGAGGGAGGGGGGGCGGAATGCTGGGCGTGGGCCCGGGCGCAGCGCCTAACGAGCTCAGCTCATTAGCAGCCCACCCCCACCGTGGCCTAATTACCACCCCCTGAGCAGCTCCAGGGATGGAAAAAAAACACCAAACCGCAGTGATTTCCACCAAAAA
>NW_011144660.1:0-540 GCF_000146605.3 Meleagris gallopavo
GGTTGGATTGGGTTTGCCTTTGCGTTTCTCGCTCTGTGCCACTTTACGGGTAGTAAGCATGGAGCAGTTTACTGTTCTAGAATTCTTGTGGCACCACTCCATTGCCGGGGCACGCTTTTCTCGATCTTGGCCACGTTAACTTAATCACTAATTAAATCTAGCGTCACCAAGTCAGACTTTATCTAATTAATGATATTTCTAAATTCAAGATTCCTGTTCTTTTAGCGTGAAACGTGAGCCTGGCTTTCTGTTCAACACCAGTGCCTGCTCCTCCTCATCCTTAAGTAACAACTCGGTTTCCCAAAGGATGCTGCTCAGCAGAGGAGCTCCCGTCTTGCTCTACTGTCGGGATAATCTCTGTGTAGGTGCCCTGTGTAAATCATGTTGGCTGGTAACACAACAAAGCTGTTTCCAGCCCCCTAAAACTTCTATGCAGCCCATTTAAAATCTGTTACAAGGCTTTAAAACAGGGATACCAAAAGCTGGTAGAAGGCCATTCAAAGGCTTTGACCAACCTAGAAAATTGGTTTGCTAAGGAAA
>NW_011144660.1:551-1374 GCF_000146605.3 Meleagris gallopavo
AATCAGGCATATTTAACCTCTGAGTCTTTTCTTTGTCACACTCATTCCTTTGCCATGCTGTGATCCTACACAGCACTGGATTATGGTGCAGCAGAGTGCTTTGACACAGAACAGTGGCAGAATGAGGGCCACGATGAGTCAAGTAATGCTTTGCTCAATGCACCAGCAGTGGTTTCAAGCAGAAATCAATCAGATCAAAGTGCAAGGTGATGTTCCTCACCCAGGGCTGCTTTTAGTTTACAAGTACAATAGCTCATGCTGATTGTATGGCTACTTGAGTACATACTTTGGTACAGTTTGTACCGAAAGAGCACAACTGCTATCCACATTAAGCAGAGATTTGCAGTTTGGATTTTAGGCATCTGTGGTATTCAGTGAGTGTACCTAATAAATAAGGAGTACTACATATTCATATAAAATAACTTGAATTTATCGAAGGTTCTTAATTAAGCAGGTAATTAAGAGATACTGAGGAGAAAACTGATGTTTCTACATCGTAATTTTGGTACAACTAGCAGAGATAAGAGGGTTCATTTTCCTGCATGAATGTGTGCTCACAGTAAGACAGTTCAGAATGCAACTTATACATAATGCATGGAAAAAAATAAAAATAATACAGCAAACAATTTTGAGTTCTTATTCTGCCTTAGGATGCCATTTTCTTAAACAGTATCCTTTCATTTCTTTTCTCTTGCTCTTTTTCTTTACCAGTTTCTTCTATCTATGCTTGTTTTCCCACTTTTTTGTAAACACTTGTGCAGTTTTTCTTCATTAATTTCTGCTCCAATTGCAGGATTCATCTAAATTGGCTTTAAAAAAAAAA
>NW_011144661.1:0-429 GCF_000146605.3 Meleagris gallopavo
GGAGTACTGCATCCAGATGTGGATGGAGTCCTCAGTACAAGTGAGACATGGAATCTGGAGGAGGGCCACAAAAATGATCCAAGGTATGGAACACTTCCTCAGTGAAGATACACTGTGTGAGCTAGGTCTATTCATCCTGATGAAGAGATGGTTCTAGGGAAACTTCAAGTAGCCTTTCGGAATCTAAAGGGGAGCACAAAAAAGAAGGGGACAGGCTCTTTAGCAGTGTCTATTGTGTTAGGACAAGAGGAAATATCTTCAAATTAGAAGAAGGTTCTAGTTTAAGAGGAGATTTAGATGGAACGTAATCATAGAATGGTCTGGGTTGAAAAGAACCTCGAAGATCACCTAATTTCAACTCCTCTGCCATGGGCAGGGGTGCCAACCACTAGACCAGGCTGCCCAGAGCCACATCCAGCCTGGTCTTGA
>NW_011144662.1:0-684 GCF_000146605.3 Meleagris gallopavo
CGGCGGACGCCGCCGACTGCCAATAGGCGGGCTTGAAGCGAAAGGGTACGCCCTCCGGGAAAGATTCTCTGCACTCACTCGCCAATCACGAAGCTCAGAGACAGACTGACATTCTTTTTAACCAATTACCGAGAGCGGCCGCTTGCCAGCTCTGCGAATCATAAATCGGGAGGTCTAGAGCGACGTCTCTTTTAGCTAACGAAAAGTTACTTCGTCACTTTCCTGTGGTGGGAGCCAATCACCTTCACGCTACCACAGCCTCTGTGCCGGACGAGCCAATTAGGCGGGGCGTTACTGCGGGCTGCCGCGTTGGACGCTCCCGCGCGGCGCAACGTGAACTTCTGTAACGGGCTCTCGCGCGGAGCGGCGTGGGATGGGTGTTGCGGGCTCTGGGCTGTAGTTCTCCCCCAGCTGCCCGCCGGGACGCTGCTCTAACGGAACACGGGTGCCGTTTTTGCTGGGGCGCCTCGGGCTGCATCCCGCGCCCCGCTGGTTGCCATCTTAGAGGCAGGAAATGGAGGATGAATAGAAAGTGACATTTGACTAATTAAAAAAAAAAACAACAAAAAACACAAAAGCGATCTTTCCTCTCTCATACACGCCCCGAGATAAGCTGGCTTCTCCCCCTGCTCGGCTCTTCACTTCGCCTCGCCCAGCCCCGGCGCGGCAGCCCAGAGCCCTCCC
>NW_011144663.1:0-786 GCF_000146605.3 Meleagris gallopavo
GGATGATGACCCCATAGATGATGACCCCACGGACACAGTGACCCCATGCACGATGACCCCATAGATGATGACCCCATGGATACAGTGACCCCATGGGTGACGACCCTATGGATGATGACCCCATAGATGACGACCCCACAGACATGATGACCCCATAGATGACGACCCCACAGACATGATGACCCCATGGATGATGACCCCATAGATGATGACCCCATGGACATGATGACTCCATGCACAATGACCCTATAGATGATGACTCCATGCACAATGACCCCATAGATGATGACCCCATGGACACGATGACCCCATAGATGATGACCCCATGGACACGACGACCCCATGGGTGACGACCCCATGGATGATGACCCCATAGATGACGACCCCACAGACACGATGACCCCATGGATGATGACCCCATAGATGATGACCCCATGGACACGATGACCCCATGGATGATAACCCCATAGATGATGACCCCATGGACACGACGACCCCATGGATGATGACCCCATAGATGATGACCCCACGGACACAGTGACCCCACGCACGATGACCCCATAGATGATGACCCCATGGATGATGACCCCACGGACACAGTGACCCCATGCACGATGACCCCATAGATGATGACCCCACGGACACAGTGACCCCATGGATGACGACCCCTGAGAGACACGACGACCCCATGGCCACCAGTGACCTTATGAAGCTGACGACCGACGGACACAAAGACCCCACGGACACGATGACCCCATGGAGATGACGACCCCGTGTCCCGCCCCC
>NW_011144664.1:0-574 GCF_000146605.3 Meleagris gallopavo
CCTCGAGTACTGTGTTCAGTTTTGGGCACCTCAGTACAGAAAGGAATCCAAGGTGCTGGACCAGGTCCAAAAAAGGGCAACAAGGCTTGTGAAGGGCTTGGAGAATATGCCCTACGAGGAGAGCCTGAAGGAAGTGGAGCTGTTTAGTCTGGGGAAAGGGAGGCTGAGGGGAGACCTTATTGCTCTCTTCCAAGATCTGAAAGGTACTTACAGTGAGAGCGAGGATGTTCTCACTGATGACAGGTGACAGAACAAGGGGAAATGGACTTAAGCTGAGTCAGGATAAGTCTAAGTTGGATATCAGGAAACACTTCTTCACAGAAAGGGTTGTTGAGCAATGGAATAGGCTCTCCAGGGAGGTGGTTGAGTCACCATCTCTGAATTTGTTTAAAAACTGTTTGGATGTGGTGCTCAGGGACATGATTTAGCGGACGGCTGATAGAGTTAGGGTAGTATCACGGAGTTATTGTGATCAATCTACGGCTGTGTCAGGGGGGCAGTAAGCCTGTGGGCATCCTGGCCCCAAAAAATGGAAAAGGAGAAAGGCAAGAGAAGGGTAGGGAGCTGGGAACTG
>NW_011144665.1:0-1137 GCF_000146605.3 Meleagris gallopavo
TTGTGCCAGAGTAAGTTTAGGTTGGATATCAGGAAAAAATTCTTTACTGAAAGGGTTGTTAAGCACTGGAATAGGCTCCTCAGGGAGGTGGTTGAGTCACCAGCCCTGAATGTGTTTAAGAACTGTTTGGATGTGGTGCTCAGGGACATGATTTAGAGGAGGGTTGTTAGAGTTAGTTGTTAGGTAGTTCGGTTAGGTTGTGGTTGGACTTGACGATCTTTAAGGCCTTTTCCAACCTGAGCGATTCTATGATTCTATGATTCTAAATGACCTTCATTCCACCTCCTCCTAAGGTTCATACCCAGGTTTGGTGGTTAATACCAATGGAATCACCGTGCTACCAGTCCCCTCTCTACTTGGCCTGTGCTTGAGTGAATCCCAAAAGTGACACTTGGGTTCCTGACCTCTCCAACATCAGCAGGGGTGACCCCTCCAAACACACCGAGTAACAGCCAGGTTCAGATCTGGAAAGCCTGGGACTTACTGATGGAATGTGGAAGCTCCTATTGAGAGCATCACTGTAGGCACTTGACGTTCTCATCAGCTAAATCGTGCTAATAGCATCTAGAAAGATCAAATACAGAGCTTGATAAACTTCAAGTTCAAATGCACTCCTGTTTTAAGATTTCTAGAAACTGAAACAAAAAAAATCCAAAATAGGAATATTTGGGGTCATTTTATTGAAGTCCTTAATAGATTTTTAAAACACCAGTTTCAGTGGGAAGAACTTATTCTTTCAATAATATATTCGTATTTAATTTTTTCTTGTAAGAAAATGTTTTTAGATTACTTCAAACATATTATTGCTATTTCTATGTTTTTGTGAAACCACTATTGTTCTTGCAACTGTGAACAAATATTAAAGTGGAAAAGTAAAAATTACCAAATATTTTAAAGCATTTTTTGGTAAATCAAGAAGTTACCAATTTGAACTTGATAGCTCAGGATGTCACGGAGTTGTCTAGATCTATTTGTGCCTGTGACAGGGGAACAGCAGACCCACAGGCCCACAAGCCCAAGAAAAAGAAAAAAGAAAAGGGAGAGGGGTGGGGGTTTACAGGCCAGATTAGCCCAGTTCTGTGACTAATGGGGCAGGGGACCCATGGACCCATGTCCTGGGAAAGGGAAAAAGGGAAA
>NW_011144666.1:0-843 GCF_000146605.3 Meleagris gallopavo
GAATATGCAATTTCAGTGATTTTAAAATAATAATAATTTCCCTATTAGAAAAAAGAAAAAAAAGAAAAAAAAGGAGTGCAGGTATGACTCCTGAGGAAAGAATAGCTAAAGCATGCTATGTTCTTATTTTTTTTAATTGTTGGACAATGATAACGTGGAAGAGGCTATGCTTGTGTCTTAACAGGAACACATCTGAGATGGATACCAGCACTATGGGTCCAGCCATCCATCTCATCATCTGCTGTAACATGATCACAGCACTTTCATCGGTGATTTGGATTCTCAACAAGACAAGATACACTTTGCTTGTCAATTGCCTCACAGAAATTGATCTAATTGTTCTGCTCCACTTACAGAATCCTCAATTAAGGAATTCTTCTTGAAACTCCAAACTTTTCTTCTAGTAAAAACAGCAGGCATTAGCATACCCTATTTCCCTTTGACCTATGGAGACTGCCCTAAGAGGATAAAGTGAAGTATTAGTAAGGTTAGTGTTAGAGAAAGGAAAACTCTCCAGGTCCCCATTCACATTGCTCCAACTCCCTCAGTAATCGAGAGTGCATCCTCTCTCCAGGACCCTGCACAGAATCAGCAGCACAGCCACTTCCCTTCTCTGGAGAGGTCACTGTGTGGGAATCAAATGTTGTTTCTGCATTAGAATTGGATAATATATATATATTTTTTAATTCATGATCTTCACTGTCATAGTTCTTTTTGGGAGTCTTTCTGCTTAACTTGGGGAAGATCTCTGATAGTTTACGTCACTTATCCTCTAGATGACACTTCCCAGGCTTCCATGCTCTGTATATAGGTGTATATAGGTGTATATATGTATATTTTGTC
>NW_011144667.1:0-599 GCF_000146605.3 Meleagris gallopavo
ACTTCTGGGGACACCCAAAAAGTGTGACAGTGCTTTGAGTGGAGGTGAGGTGTGAGCGGGTTCTTCCTGACCTGGAGACACCCCCACACCAGACAGCACCCCCGAGGTGGCAGGGCCTGCTGTGCTGCCGGCTGTCAGGGTGCTGTGGGTTGGTCCCCAGTGGGACGGGGGGACAAAGCACTGTGTACAATGAGTGAGCCAGTAGCAGCCCCCCACATCCTGAAGCAAAGTGAAGGAGCCGCGTTGCTGCCGAGGGACTTCCCTCCCTCCGTAGGGCCAAGGCCACACTGCTCGCAGCACACCCTGCTCCGAAGGCAGCACAGCCCTGCTGGAGCTGTGTCTGGGTGACCGGTGACAGGTACTAAGGCTCAATTTAATGCTAACAGGTCTGCCAGGCAAAGTGGAGCTTGTTCCCTGAAGGCGGAGAGCTGGCGCTGGAGCACTGTGCCAAGGGGAGGCGAAGCAGTGGCCGGGAGCGGCTGGGGGTGCCGTGGCCCGTGGAGCACAGCAGGACACAAAGCTGTGCCCCACACAGAGCCAGGTGCCCCGGGGGCCGTTCCCCGCAAAGCAGACCCGGCTGCCTTCCCGGCAGAGAAGTG
>NW_011144668.1:0-844 GCF_000146605.3 Meleagris gallopavo
AAAAAAAAGAAAAAATTCAGTAACTTCTGCACAAAAAGTTGAACTTATATGAACAAATAAAAGTAAGAGGAAGAAGCATCAAAGTTTTGGTCACATGAAAAACTGAAGGAGGAGGTGTACGCTTATAAACATGGAGAGACATGAAAAATATCTTAATGTCATTAAGATACATGTCATTCCAGAAGACCTGCAATAGCATCTGCTAGCTGACCATGCAGTAAACCAAGAATAACTGAGCCTGAATGCACAGGATTGGAAAGTATCACCAAGATTATTCTCAGTTCACTCCTCTTGCTTCACTGTTACTGTCTTTCTATTATACAAAATGAACATCCATATGTGGCTTGTCCCTCCTAACTTGCTCTCTGGAACTGGATATCATTTTTTTCTCAAGAGTGGGTGCTATTATATTTTACTTAAATATTCAAATATTTTTATTTTGACTTCCACTGTCTCTAATATCTGTATTCTAGAAATACAATAGATCTCATTCTTCCTTACTTTTCACTATCTCAATGTCAACGGTTTACGGGCTGGTTCGGCCCGGTTCCGTGACTGGAAGGGCGGAGGGATCCGCGGATCCGCGCCCCCGGGAAAAAAAGAAAATAAGGGACCCCGAATTAATTGAAAACAGTGGCAACAATCTGAGGTAAAACAAAGTAATTTACTAAATATGGTATCAACAGAATTTTTATAAGGAGAGAGAATGTGAAATTGATAGTGGATCGGCCTTACCACAACGCTGAGATGAGAAGCGCAGGCAGAGAAGCGCAGGCGAGAAGCGCAGGCAGAGAAGCGCAAGCGAAGCAGCGCAGGCAGAGAAGCGCAAGCGAAGCAGCGCAGG
>NW_011144669.1:0-533 GCF_000146605.3 Meleagris gallopavo
CCCCCCCAGTATGGAATAGAGCCCTCCCAGTGCATCCCAGTGCTCCCCAGTATGGCATAGAGACCCCCCAGTATGACTTAGGGCCCTCCCAGTGCCCCCCAGTATGGAATAGAATCCTCCCAGTATGTCTTAGGAGCCTCCCCAGTGCCTCCCAGTATGGCTTACAGCTCCCCCAGTGCATCCCAGTGCCCCCCCAGTATGGCTAAGAGCCCCTCCCAGTACATCCCAGTATGGCTCTGAGCTCTCCCAGTGACCACAGAATGGCTCGTCTCTGACATATACTGGCAGGGTTCTGTGCCATACTGGGGACACTGGGAGCCCTACTGGGAGTCCTACTGGGAGTACTGGGAGCATACTGGGGAGTTCCAGGGTCCCCGCACCTCTCAGTGGGCCCCATCATCCTCCATCGCCCCTTTAAGAACCGAGGGAGGGGCGTGGCTTATCCAACGCGACAAATACGGAGCGGGGCGTGGCCTCACTCAGTGGGCGTGGCCTGGCGGGGCGGGGGCGTGGCCGCGAGGTCGCGCCCGTTC
>NW_011144670.1:0-992 GCF_000146605.3 Meleagris gallopavo
AGCAAAAAAAAAATAATACTACATAGAAGTTAGCGTTAATGCTAAAACAAAGATGTTGTAGAACTGTAATTTTTGTAGAGTTTAGATTGAGCATAAATTCCTACTCTGCCAATTGCTGTTGGATGCTGTTATTTATTAAGGAGACAAAGGAGATAAATGGCTATTATGGCAGCTTTTTTAACTGCAAGCATTCCAGCTATTAACAAAATAAACAGAATAAAACTCGACTCTGTAGACAATGCAAATGGGAAACAAAACAGCTGTCTTTTTATCAGACGTTAGTTCTAACTTGAACAACGAAACACAGCTAAACGCTTCATGTCTTCATGATCTGCTGTCCGCGAAATTCCCATCATCCTATGCTTCAGTAGCTTCCATATTTGCTCTAGAAACCTTCAGGGCAAGTGATTAGCCTAGAAACCTTAAACTTAAAAAAAAATAAAAAAATAAAAAAAAATTAAAAAATTTAAAAAAAATAAAAAAAAAAACCTAAGTATAAAACCTAAGTATAAGACAAACATTAAGCAAACAATCTCTTTGAAGAACTTCTGAAACTGTTTACAAGGAATTTTGAGAAACGGGGATGTTTAAAAAAAAAAAATAGATGCTGGCTCTGTTTTTCTGTAAATAAATTTGCATATTTTGTAGGACTTTTAATTGTAATGATAGAGAAAAACAAGGAAAACTATTTAATGAAAGCACGATATTTATCTTTGGTAAATGACTTTAGAGCAGTTAAAAAATAAGACATTGCTTTAAAAAATCTGACTCAGAAAAAAACAATGAATTATTTAAGAACACATATATTTTAAAGTATATCATATTTATTATAATTTATTTTCACAGTCTTAAAACTTGATTTACATCATTCTCACACTTGTTTGCATTGACTGAGCAGTGTGATAATTGTTTCTGATTCTTTGGTTTATCTCTGTTTTAATGTTTTTGTTTGTTTTTCTTAGTATTTTTTATCTTGATCTCAAGCTCCTTTT
>NW_011144671.1:0-571 GCF_000146605.3 Meleagris gallopavo
TTTTAAGGAACGAGGAGGTGGGGATGGACGTGAGTTGGTTCAGGTGCTGCCCAAACGTCCCCTCACCTCTCCCACAGATGTTCCCCTTGCAAATCACCCCCAGGTTTCCTGCGCTTCTCTCAATCTGCGCGGCCTCGGAGCTCCGGGGGCCACCTGAGCGTCCCCACCCGCCGAGCTGAGGGCAGCCCTATGCCTCCTCCACCCAACCCCGAGCTGTGGCAGCCTCTGCTCCCCTGCCCTTCCACGTTAACTTGTTTATTATTCCAAAGGGGAAAAGAAAAAGCCCTGCTGCCTGTCTTTTCCAGAGCGGTGTCACCCTGAGAGACAGAGAGAGCAGCAAAGCTGTGACATGTAGGTGGGTTCCGTAAGGCTCGCAGGGTCTGTATGCAAACTGCAGCCCCTCTGATTATTTTTTTTATAGCACTTCGAGCCAGGCTGGAGACATAACAGCGGTCATTCAGTGTCTCCATATGGTAGAAAAGAACTACGGAAATGTACGTTCTTATTATTGGGGAGGGGAGAGGTGGGGAAGAAGAAAAAGAAAAAGAAAAAGAAAGAAATCCAAAGAGGA
>NW_011144672.1:0-909 GCF_000146605.3 Meleagris gallopavo
TGGCCAGCATCTTGCCTGGAGTGCAGGTGGGCATTGGGTCTGCCTGGGTGGCAGCTCCCAGCTGTGGCTCTTGCACTGCATACCCTGTATGTAGCTCCTACCTCTCAGACCCATTCCCAGTGCTCCAAGAGCAGAGGGTGCAGTGCATGTCCTGTGTCTGTGCTTTGCAGTGGTGGTGCAGGATTGTTGCTGTTTGGTGCAGTTTGAAGCCCGACCTGGGCAGGCAGCATGAAGCTGATGTAATCTAAACAACTCCTCGAGCCTCCTGAGCAGGACTTTGGGGCTTGTGGCCAGATGTTTAGAGGCAACAGCACAAAGAAATGGGGCTTTAGCTGGTGGCGGCTGCTCCTTGATGCTGCATTGGAGCAGCAGGCAGGAATGTGTTGATGTGAGTTTGGGAGGGCTTTCCCAAGGGTCCTCCTCCAGCACATGTGTTTTTGGAAGTTGCAGGCTCTGGGGTGCTCTAAAAACTATGCGGAGTTGGATGTAGGGTAGGAAGGAGAGGGAGGATTCACTGCCTATGGACAGCGCTGCCAGGAAGGCAAAGGCAGAAACAGTGTCTGCTTCTCTGGATATTTCAATTCTCTCGTGTAACTGCTCTTGGGGATTTTCCACTGTTACTGACTTCTTATTTTTTTCTTCCACAATAAACTGGTACTTCCTAAAATTGGCTTCTTGGACTGTTTCTGATCTGGGATTACTTTTGGGAACTGGATAACAGAGCCTGTGTGTGTAACTCCTTGGTTTACCAAAGGGAGAGGCGTGCTGGGAGTGGTGTGGCAGTGCCCTGCAGCTCAGAGGGGCTTTGTCACTGTCCCCATTCCTGCTGCCCTGTGAGCTGCCCCTGTAGGAGAACAGGGCTGGGCTTCTGGAGCAACCTGGTGCTGAGTCCTTCAGTCAAACAGTGTG
>NW_011144673.1:0-457 GCF_000146605.3 Meleagris gallopavo
GGACCCATAAGTGAGCAATAGGGACCCATAAGTGAGCGGCACGGACCCATAAGTGAGCAATAAGGACCCATAAGTGAGCAATAGGGGCCCATAAGTGAGCGGCACGGACCCATAAGTGAGCAGCACGGACCCATAAGTGAGCAATAGGGACCCATAAGTGAGCAGCACGGACCCATAAGTGAGCAACAGGGACCCATAAGTGAGCGGTACGGACCCATAAGTGAGCGGCATGGACCCATAAGTGAGCAATAAGGACCCATAAGTGAGCAACAGGGACCCATAAGTGAGCGATACGGACCCATATATGAGCAATAGGCACCCATAAGCGAGCAACAGGGACCCACAAGTGCCCCCCACTGCCCCACAAGTGAGTGACGGTGCTCCTCCAAAGCCCCCCAGTGCTCCTCAGAGCCTTTCACAGCCCCCCAGTGCCCTTCTGTGGCCCCCAGTGCCCCCA
>NW_011144674.1:0-573 GCF_000146605.3 Meleagris gallopavo
TTCTTCTTTTTTTTTTTAATTGTCTGGAATGTCTGAGACCTGATCTTATCATAGGAGCGTGTATTCGATGTCCCTGAACTCCTCTGGAACAACATAGAGTAATGGGGGATGGATATAAGTGCAGTTAAAAAGATTTTTTCAATCCAGCTGAAGCCTGGAAAAATGTTCTCTTAAAAGGATAGATTTGTTGGGAAGGCAGTGATCAATCAGTGCTCTTTAAAAATGTCCTGTAATGACTTCAGTGCGATGCTCTTATGTTTCATATTCAATATATCCTTAATGCTTCCTTGAACCAGAATATGGTTCTGTTGTATTTTTACCCAGAACATTAGTTTTGTGTGTGATCTAAAAAAACCTGTAGAGGCTTTTTGTTGATTCTTCCAAATCATAGCAGCGCAGAAAGATAAAAAATGTTCCTTGAACAAACCTTATCCACAAACAGCTATGTAAACTGTTGGTTTAGGAAGCACAGCTTTTCTCTTTTCTGCTTTTTCTTTAGCTCTGCTTCCTTGCTGCACTACAATAATGAATAATGACTCACTTTTCTCAACTCCTACACAATTCACCATAATC
>NW_011144675.1:0-615 GCF_000146605.3 Meleagris gallopavo
ATTTCACTCTATGGCATGCTTTATATATAAAAAAAAGGGTAATTATTTGTTACCTTTTGCAAGAAAGAAATCTCTAGATTACTTCTTTTACAGAAGGAGGAAGTCTTTTTTGCAAAAGGAAATAAGAAAGGTAAACAAGCAATGACAACAACAACAAAAAAATGAATAATGAAATGAAATGAATAAAATAAAATAATAAAAACAAACCAATATGAAACAAAATTGGAGGAGTAGAGGCATTGGAGAACTTTGGAATCTATTAGGAAAACAAAATGGGGAGCATTACAGAGACTGTTCCCAGCTGTGCATGGCTACGTAAGTTACTCAGAGCAACTTATTTACTGAAATGCAGATGTATATGCATGAGAAATTCCCAGTTGCTGACATTTTGTGAGCTTTTAATAATACCATTAGTCAATATATCAGTATGCAGCATATCATATTGACTAGAGTTGATGTTTATAGTGGAAAGCTATTGACTTATGGGATGAAAAAGTGGATATAACTCAGCTTTAGGCATTATTGCCCACTGGAGATTACTTTTTCATGTATAGGGATGATAATTTGCCCTGTAAACTGAAAACTCCTGGCTTACTATATATTTTTCTGTGCAAT
>NW_011144676.1:0-473 GCF_000146605.3 Meleagris gallopavo
CTGCAGAAGACCCCTGCGTGCCCCAAAAAATCCCCCTCTCCCCGCCCCCCATCGTGCCCCCCTCCAGCTCCATCCCGCTGCGGGGCCCGATCCCTCCCCACTCACCATTTGCTTTTCATTGGGAAAAGTGAGTGGAGCCATTTTGTGGCCTACGCATGGCGGCTATATTTGTAGTAATGTGGGGTGGCTTCAGCTGGGGAGGCTCTAATTCCACATCACGTCCAGTTTCCTATTTAGTATGGAGAGCGGAACACTACTGCAATGTGGCCGAGAGAGATAAAGCCCCAGCAGTGGCCCGCCTGCCCTGATAAGCTTCTAAACCCATTATTTATGAAATGATTCATTATTATTTGGCAATTTTATCGAAGGAAAGCGGAAAATTATTGCAGGGATATGCATAGGAATAACTCCGGAATGCCTTCTAGCTTTTTATGTGTGTGTGCTTAGATGCTCTTAAAAAGACACTGCAAAAA
>NW_011144677.1:0-496 GCF_000146605.3 Meleagris gallopavo
TCTTTTCTAGAAGTGAGGAAAAGGTTCTTTCCTAGATGTTCTTACATGATTAATGTTCAGGTACAGATAGGACTATCACAGCTGCCATTTCCCCCCTTTTTTCCGCAATTTTGTTTCTTGGGGAAGAAAGAGATGGGGCTGATATGTGAGCACACATGGGGCTGATTGTCTTGCAGAATAAAGCTGGTTAATAAAGCATGGCCTCACCTTTCAGGTAACTACTTGTTTAGCTGGAATAGCATTCAGATTGTCAGGAAACTTTTTGGCAGAAAACTCTGTGAAACTGCTAATAGTGGGCCAAAATGCATATTTTTTCTCTAGCAACCGTGGCTGACCAGTTGCAAAAACAATGCCTTGAATATCTATCTGTTCACTGTGTGGTGTAAACATGACTCTTTTAGATGAGCAGAAGCTCTCTTCTCCCCCATTTCAAAATCACAGAATCACAGAATGGCCAGGGTTGGAAGGGACCTCAAGGATCAAGAATCTCCAACCC
>NW_011144678.1:0-466 GCF_000146605.3 Meleagris gallopavo
TATTAGCCTTGTTAAGGCAGCTAGAAAAAACCTTAAGAACAAAGTTGGGAATCATCCCAGAGTGAGTGAGAGAGTATTAAGTATGTTTACTTTTAGATCAAATTCATTAGGTGTAAGTCAGGCTAGTATTGGGAAAAAATGTAATTAATTTATAATTAATTTCTGCAGAGGTGACTAGGAAGTAAGGAAAACATTCTCTGTGAAGTTAGACTCTAGGACAACTCAATTCAAGTCTGTTTGGTGCAATTCTTGTTCAACTTCACTGCAAGGATCAGGTTCAACAGAACTGTTTCTCATCCTCTTTCTTGATTTGTCAGTGATCCTATAGCTTTTGTTAGCAAGCTGTGTACTTGTCAGATGTTTGCTGCTGTAATGTAAGAATATGTAAACCTAAAATTAGGAAACATTAATTAAAAAAAAAAAATTGTTTAGACCTTTACTCTTCTGATCCTTCTGCAGTAGGCTG
>NW_011144679.1:0-656 GCF_000146605.3 Meleagris gallopavo
AGGACAAGGGGAATGGTTTTAAACTGAGACAGAGGAGGTTTAGGTTGGATATGAGGAGGAAGTTTTTCCCCCAGAGGGTGGTGAGGCACTGGAACAGGTTGCCCAAGGAGGCTGTGGATCCCCATCCCTGGAGACTGGATGTGGCTCTGGGCAGCCTGGGCTGCTGGTTGGTGACCCTGCACACAGCAGGGGGTTGGAACTGGATGAGCGCTGTGGGCCTTTGCAACCCAGGGCATTCCATGATTCCATGATTCTATGATTCTATGATTGTTTGATCTCTAAAACCTCATTTCTGCTCTTTGCCAGACCTGCAGGGAGAGTTCTGACCACGCTGCCGGCAGCCCCTGCCCTTGGGAGGCCGTTGATTGACGCTGATCGACGTCTGCTGCTGCTGTGGGGCAGGAGATGGACCCCTCCCCCGCCCCCCGGTTCCCTTCTCACTTCTTTTTATGCTTTTGTACTTTTTGTACCCAATATCCATTAAAGGGCGCTGCTCAGCCCCGTGTCCGTGTCCCTGGGGGGCAGAAAGGATGAGGCTCCCGCGAGACAAAACTCGGAGCGGGGCACAATTCCCGTTCCCGGGAACGGCTCCCGTTCTCGTGCCCCGGAACGTCCGAACGTGGCCCGGAACGCCCGAGCGCAGCCGGTGGGGCGGG
>NW_011144680.1:0-525 GCF_000146605.3 Meleagris gallopavo
TTTTTCCAACCTCCCCCCCCAGCCTACGACCCGTAACCCCACGCCTTCGCCCCGGCGCTGCGCTGCCGAGCCCCGTTCTCCCCTCGGTTCTTTTATTTTTAGGTGTCCCGCGGCACGGGCTATTTCGAGCTGCAGCTTAACTCGGTGCGGAATGTCAACGGGGAGCTGTTCAACGGGGAATGCTGCGACGGCGCGCGGAATCCCCCGGAGCGGGACTGCGGCCGGGACGAGTGCGACACGTACGTGAAGGTGTGCCTCAAGGAGTACCAGGCCAAGATCTCCATGGGGGGACCCTGCAGCTACGGCTCCGGCTCCACCCCGGTGCTCGGAGGGAATATTTTCTATCTGAACGGTGACAAATACCATCCCCGCGGCAGGAGCCCCGAGACGGGGCGGATCGTCATCCCGTTCCAGTACGCCTGGCCGGTAGGTGCCCGCCTGGCTCTGCTGTCCGCCGGCGTTATTTTTCATTCTGCCGTTTTCTTTTTTTTTTAATGCGTTTCTTTAATCGTGAGGCGGGCGGGG
>NW_011144681.1:0-471 GCF_000146605.3 Meleagris gallopavo
CTTCATTAATTACCTCCGGACTTATTGCCCCCACCCAATTAATTATGCCTGAAACGAGACCCCCTGAATGATCCCCCCCCGCATAATTAAGTGCTGCCCCCTAATGAAGTTCCCTATAATCCCATCTGTAATTAATTGCCCCCCAGAGTTGATCCCCCCAAGTCAGCAGCCTGTAATTAATTACCCCCATCACCCTGCTTACTTAATTGTGTACCCTTTAATTACCGCCTGTAATTACGCACCCATAGTTACACCCCACATTTACTCCCCGTACTTATCTACCCAGAGAACTGCTCCTCGTAATTCGTTACTCCCCCTAATTACCCCAGTAATCGCTCCCCCATAAATAGCTCCCCATAATGACCCCTATAATTAATTACCCTTTCCTAATTACTGCCCTGGAGTTATTTTTCCCCCTTTCGTTACCCCCCATTCATTCCTAATACCCTCAGGCCCCGCCCCCGTGTGGGC
>NW_011144682.1:0-594 GCF_000146605.3 Meleagris gallopavo
ATATTATTTCCCATGGAGCGACTGTTTTCCCCGTGTTATGCTGAAGAGATTTCACTCGTTTCATGGACTCAGAGCGGTTGGTAAGTAGAAGGATGCTACTGTTGTAGAGCCGCATGTAGCAGACTCGGGGCCATGCAGAGCATCCAACTCCTCCTCGCCCCGTGCCAGGGATGCATGCTCTGCTTCTGATGGCCTTTCACACACTGCAGGATGCTTCCTCCACACAGGCAGAATGGAGGATTTACGGATTATTCCTCACACTCCTGACATCTCGAGAGTATATATATATATATATGCATATGCATATTTGAATTTATTTAAATATAGCTCTCAGATAGCTTCCATATAAAGAGTGATACCACGGGCCGAGTTCACTCCCTGCCAGCAGCATTCCCCGTGTCCGCACGGCTCCGAGAACTGCACTAAGCGTTGCTACTGAGGGCAATTCCCACGCCCCGCGACCAACAATTCCGGATTCGGGACCCCTCCGCGGTACTCACATCGCTGCGGCTTCGAGGGTGGGGGGGAGGTTCTCCCCCCAGGTTCCGGCGGTAAGGCACACACAAAGATCCCCGCAGGCAAATCTCCAGAATT
>NW_011144683.1:0-855 GCF_000146605.3 Meleagris gallopavo
GGGGGCCGTGGGGGGTGGTCTGTGGGGGGTCCATGTTGGGGTCCATGGGGTTGTGGTCCACGGAGGGGCTCCCGAGGTCCTCAGGCGGTGCGCAGCTGGTAATCTGTGGGGAGAGGTGGTGAGGAAGGGGGGGTTGGGGGGACCTGGGGGGTCCACGGTGTTTGGGGGGGGGGTTCCCAGCTCACCCCCGCTCTGTGTGATGTAGCGGACCCAGGGCAGCGCCTGATAGCCGCTCTTCTCAATGATCTTCATGTAGCGCACCTGGGGGGGGGCAAAGGGGGGGCGTGGAGTGGGGACCCCTCCATGGGGCCACCGTTGTCTACATCCCCGCGTTCCACCCCAAAAACTCATCGATGCACCTCCACGGGGCCACCCCCCCGTCCACGTCCCCGTGTCCCATCCTAAGAACACGGGGGCACCTCCCCGGCTTCACCCCCACTGTCCACGTCCCCCTCCCAAAGCACAGGGGCCACCCCCAACCCCATCCTCCGTTCCCAATGTACTTCATCACCCCCCTCCATCCCTGGCTGTGTCACCTGGATGCCGGACACGGTGAAGTAGGGGATCTCGAAGCGCACTGCGATGGGCGGCCGCCCCTCATCCTCCTCCTTCTCCACGCTGGGCAGCCCCAGGTGTGCCCGCAGCGTGTGCTCCTTCCCACCCTGCCAGCGTGGGGACGTGGGGACATCGGAACAGGGATGTGGGGACGTGGGGATGCGGGGATATGGGGACATTGTTGTGGAGTTGTGGGGACGTGGGGACATCGCCCTGGGGTGAGGGGACACAGGGATGTGAGGATGTGGGGGTGTAGGGATATGGGGACGAGGGGGATATGGAAATCAAGGGGTCTGGGGG
>NW_011144684.1:0-533 GCF_000146605.3 Meleagris gallopavo
CGGGGACACCCGGCCCCACGGCGCCCCGCAGCGCCCCACAGCGGCACACGGCGCCCCACCACCGCCCCGTAGGGCTCAGCCCCACAGCGCTATAGGGCACAGCGGCACCGCCCCATAGGGCTCAGCCCCACGGTTTTACGGGTCTCAGTGCCACGGCCCTGTGGAGCTCAGCCCCATAGCGCTATAGGGCTCAGCCCCGCAACTCTGTGAGTCCCAGCCCCACGGCTCCATAGAGCTCAGCCCCATAGCGCTATAGGACTCAGACCCACAACTCTATGGATCCCAGCCCCACGGCCCCATAGAGCTCAGCCCCATGGCTCTATGGGTCTCAGTGCCACAGCCCCATAGAGCTCAGCCCCACAACCCCATATGGCTCAGGCCCAAGGATCTATGGGTCCCAGCCCCACGGCCCCATAGAGCTCAGCCCCATAGCGCTATAGGGCTCAGCCCCCCGTGCACCCATGGCTGCCCCATGGGGTTCTGCCCCACACGCTGCCCCTCCCCCCTCTCCATTGGCGCCCCCCCCTCCGGTC
>NW_011144685.1:0-555 GCF_000146605.3 Meleagris gallopavo
CCCACCTCGCTCTGGTGGGCGTTGATGGTCACCGGCGCCACCGAGGTGCCGGGAGCCGCGCTGCCCAGGTCCTGCAAGGGGAACGGCGCCGCGTGGGCCTCCGTGGGCCGGCCGGGACCTGGCTGCGCCCATCAGAGCCCAGGGCCTCCCAGTGCCCTCCCAGTACATCCCAGTCCTTCCCAGTGCCCTTCCAGTGCCTCCCAGTACATCCCAGTGCCCTCCCAGTACATCCCAGTGCCCTCCCAGTACATCCCAGTGCCCTTCCAGGGCCCCCCAGTACATCCCAGTGCCTCCCAGTGCCCTTCCAGGGCCCCCCAGTACATCCCAGTGCCCTCCCAGTACATCCCAGTCCCTCCCAGTGCCCTTCCAGGGCCTCCCAGTACATCCCAGGGCCCTTCCAGGGCCTCCCAGTACATCCCAGTGCCCCCCCAGTACATCCCAGTGCCCTCCCAGTACATCCCAGTACATCCCAGGGCCCCCCAGTGCCCCCCCAGTCCCTCCCAGTACATCCCAGTCCATCCCAGTACCCTTCCAGGGCCTCCCAGTACATCCCAG
>NW_011144686.1:0-484 GCF_000146605.3 Meleagris gallopavo
ATGGCCACCACCATCTGTGCACCTGGGGGGTGGGAGTGGGGGGATAAAACCAGTGCAGACCCCAAAACTCGGAGAAGGTCTCAACGTTTGGGGGACCCCATAATGTAGGAGGGAAGCTCAGTTCTGGGGAGGGGTCACAAAGCTGAGGGGGGGTCCCCCAAAAAGTGGGGAGGGTGGGAGTAGAGCTCACCTCTCATCTTGTGCCAGGTGACGGTGTCCACCATGTGCAGCTCCCTGCGGGACAGCGCAGTGCTCCCAGTGCTCCCAGTTCCCTCCCAGTCCACCTCCCAGTGCCCCCAGGTCCCTCCTAGTGCTTCCAGTCCACCTCCCAGTGCTCCCAGTTCGCTCCCAGTCCCCTCCCAGTGCTCCCAGTCCACCTCCCAGTGCTCCCACTACCTCCATTCCACCTCCACTGCTTCCATTCCATCTCCCACTCCCTCCATTCCCCCTCCCAGTGCTCCCAGTCCCCCCATTCCTCCTCCCA
>NW_011144687.1:0-798 GCF_000146605.3 Meleagris gallopavo
AGGGAGGGGGGAGGGGAGTCGGCGCCGCGGAGGTGAAATGAATGAATGCGAGCGCGGTGCTCAGCGCGCCCGGTGATGAGTGCTGGGAAAAGCCTATAAATAACAGATCACCGTCCTGAGCTCTGAATTGCCCGGCTTGAGTGTGTCTTAAATCAGACCTTTATCATTGCTTATTGTGAGGCTGCTTTTAATGGAAGTGCGGAAATCTGAATAACAAAACATGCCGGGCCCCGGCCGGCGTGACGGGTCCGCAGCTCTCCCGGCGCTGACGCGGTGCCAGCAAAGCGTGACCCCCCCCGCAGCCGGGGGGCTCCGCGCAGCCCGACTACAGGCGATCCCAGCGCGCAGTTCGGGGCCGCTCCGCTGACAGTACGGCCGTGATGTAACCCCCTCCCAGCAGAGCACGAGACGCGATCGGTTCCCGGAACGAGCACCGCGCTCTCGCTCATACAAAGGAGAAGGACAAACCCCGTGGACGCGCCGACGGGACGGACACGCCGATGGGGCGGACGCACGGACGGGCGGCACAGGCCGAGCAGTCGCCGCGCTCTGAGTTTCGCGGCCGAGGAAACCTCCACGGCTCGAAGGTGTGTTCGTGCAGCCTGCAGCTTGTATGTTAATAATTGGATACAGTCGATGAATCACCTCCGTCCTCCTTCTGGTTTTGTTTTCGTGTTGTGTTTTGTTTCAGAGGGGGTGGGGAGAGAAAAGCAGGAGACGCTGCGCGGCTCGGCCCTGAATACCAATGCCGCGGCCGCGTTCGCAAACACTGGGGTTATTCACTCCGCCCCAGAGGTG
>NW_011144688.1:0-663 GCF_000146605.3 Meleagris gallopavo
AACGCAAAACTGCATTTCATCTACGAAATTTACAGCTTTGATTCCATCTCATGTAAATTATTTTGATATAAAATAAAATTAGATAAGCCAGAGAGACTTGAAAATCAAGGTTAATGGTGGAACCTGCCAACTTATCTAAAATGCTTTTAATTAGAGTTAATTGATGTCAACAATGTGATCTATGCAGGTCTTAAATTTATGAGCTGATGGAAGGTGTGGTTATAGTTGAAGCTATTTCAGGACCATAAATAATTGGCTGCCATAAAGGATATCTGTGTAAGACGAGAATTTATGCTCACTGAAAGAAGTTTAGCAGGCATTTATGTGGTATGACATCATTTTGTTCATTAGAATAGTAGATTTCATTCTTTTGCCATCATCACATCTGCATTAAAAAAAGGCTAGAGTTCAAGTCTGTCAGTAGACAAGTGTATGACACTACTGATTATGAGAATCATAATCATAGAATTATAGAATGGCCTGGGTTGAAAAGGACTACAATGATCATCTAGTTTCAACCCCCCCTGCCATGTGCAGGATCTCCAACCACCAGACCGCCTGCCCAGAGCCACATCCAGCCAGGCCTTGAATGCCTCCAGGGTTGGGGCACCTACAACCTCTCTGGACAACTTCTTCCAGTGTGTCACCACCCTCTGAGTGAAA
>NW_011144689.1:0-791 GCF_000146605.3 Meleagris gallopavo
AATGGGATTTTCAGCCCCAAAATGCCATTTTCAGACCCAAAATGGGATTTTCAGACCCAAAAGTGGAATTTTCAGACCCAAAAGTGGAATTTTCAGCCCTAAAAAGGAGATCCTGAGCTCCAAAAATGGGATTTTCAGCCCCAAAATGGAGAACCTGAGCTCCAAAAGTGGAATTTTCAGCCCCAAAATGCCATTTTCAGCCTCATAATGGGATTTTCAGCCCTAAAAGGGAGATCCTGAGCTCCAAAAGTGGAATTTTCAGCACCAAAAAGTGCCATTTTCAGCCCCAAAATGGAGACCCTGAGCTCCAAAAATGGGATTTTCAGCCCCCAAATCCTGATTTTCAGCCGCTAAATGTAACATTGCGGCCCGGAATGGGGTCAGGGTGACCCAAAAACCCGTAATTATGACCCAAAATGGGGCGGAGGACCCAAAAAAACCGGTTCCCCAAATCCCAAACCGGTTTGGAAACCCAATAAAAGCGGAGCCGAAGCCAAAGTGGGGCAGCTGGGCCCCAAAAGTCGGGCCTGAGCTCCAAAAATGGGGTTTTCTGCCCCAAAATGGAGACCCTGAGCTCCAAAAGTGGAATTTTCAGCCCCAAAAGTGCCATTTTCAGCCCCAAAATGCCATTTTCCAGCCTTAAAAGAGAGATCCTGAGCTCCAAAATTGGAATTTTCAGATCCAAAAGTGCCATTTTCAGCCCCAAATGTGGGATTTTCAGCCCCAAAATGGGATTTTCAGTCCTAAAAATGGGATTTTCAGCCCTAAAATGGAGACCCTGAGCTCCAAAA
>NW_011144689.1:825-1234 GCF_000146605.3 Meleagris gallopavo
AATGCCATTTTCAGCCCCAAAATTACATTGATCCCAAAAATGCCATTTTCAGACCCAAAATGGAGTCCCCAAATCTCAAAATTGAGATTTTCAGCCCCAAAATGGAGATCCTGAGCTCCAAAAATGGGATTTTCAGCCCCAAATGTGGAATTTTCAGTCCTAAAATCGGATTTTCAGCCCCAAAATGGAATTTTCAGACCCAAAAGTGCCATTTTCAGCCCCAAAATGGAGATCTTGAGCTCCAAAAATGGGATTTTCAGCCCCAAAAGTGCCATTTTCAGTCCTAGAAATGGGATTTTCAGCCCCAAATGTGGAATTTTCAGTCCTGAAATGGGATTTTCAGTCCCCAAAATGGGATTTTCAGCCCCAAAAGTGCCATTTTCAGTCCTAAAATCGGATTTTCAGTCCA
>NW_011144690.1:0-952 GCF_000146605.3 Meleagris gallopavo
AAGAAAAAAAAAAGGAAAAAAAAAAAAGAAGAAAAACCAGGCGATGGCGACTGATAGCACTAATACCTATGAAGAAATTTGTCATGCTTTATTCAACTCTTGGACTCACAACCTGGGCTGTACAAAAATATTTCCACATAAACTGTTTTTCATTGTTTTTCTCTTGATACAATTTCTGTTTAGCTCATTTCTAGGAGCCTATTTCTAAAGTTTAATTTTGTTTCTCTATATTTTAAGCTTTGTGTGACCTTTCACCTTTCACTTTGAGCTTTGTGTTGGATTTCACATCTTTAAACCTTGTGAGCGCTGATTCACACATCTAAATCTCCAGCAAAATGTAGGCTTAAAATGTATTGTTCCTATCAGAAGAGAAACTTTGCTTTTATAAAGTGTGAACAGCTATACAAAATACTGACTTAATGTTAGAATTTGTTAGAATTAACATCAAGAACAAATGTTCAGGGTTTTTATTTATTTAAATTTAAGTATTCTAAGCTGCACTATCCAAAGTCTGACAAGCAAACAAAACCAAAGGAGAAAAAAGAAATTAAGTAAAGCTTAAATCTTCACGAAACAGGAAAATGTCAAACATTAACTTTCAGTTATTATTTTGTACAAAGATATGGGAAATAATTCAGCAAAGTACTATTTTTTGGAAGAAAATGCAACATATTTGCTATTTTTCAATCACTATTTTACTTAGTCCACTAACCATCAGGTGCCATATAGAACTATCAACACTAGGAAAGAAAGTTCCTGAGGGTGCCTTTCAGGAGAAAAGTCACAGTGTATGTTAGGACTGTGGAAGTACACTGCTCTTTGCAGAGGGCATGTATATGAACTGCTTTCAGTCTCTGATATCTTCATATGAAAATAAACACGAGGAACATCTTAATATCAAGTGGGCAAAATGACACTCTAGAAAAGCTTTAAAGAAGTTTTTTTTTTTTAG
>NW_011144691.1:0-724 GCF_000146605.3 Meleagris gallopavo
CCCAACCCCAACTCAATCCCAACTCTAACTCAACCCCAAAGCCAACCCAACCCAACCCAACCCAACTCAATCCCAACCCAATCCCAACCCCAACCCCAATCCCATCCATTCCATCGTTCTGTGATCTCAGGGCTGAACTCAGATGCTGAGGAAAACGGGGAGGGAAGAGTCCTGACCTTTTTGCAGGGTGGAACAATTGGGATATCAGGGCCGTGTGCTCCAGGGATGGTGGTTTTTTTGCTTAGAGGTCCCCATAGAACAATTTTTGCTCACAGAAAGCATTTTTTCCTGCATACAAAGCCCTCATCCGGACACCAGTGTCAGTCTCCTTCAAATAAAACAAGGCTCTGTGCTGGCAATGGAGAAGTTGGCCATAGTTCTATCATTAAATCACGTTTCTACATAAACAAAACCCCAAAACTTTTTATTTAGAGCAAAAAGAACAAAGCGTGGGAGGGGGGGGGGGCTTTCCAGGACAGCGACTTTTTGATGCAACGCCTTCAGATCAACGTGAATCCATGTGTGCCCATCCTCCTCCGGTGCACGAGCCGGGGGCCCCACGCTGCAACCCCCATTGCCCAGCATGCTCAGATTCAGGGGTAGGGGGGGAGCATGGAGGTGGGCAGTGGGGTGCGAACGGGGGGGAGGAGGGCAGCAGGGCCGAAGGGGGGGGCCCTCCGAAGGGCTGCCAAGGAGGTTGGGAGGGGGCTGCTGCCTGCGGGAT
>NW_011144692.1:0-416 GCF_000146605.3 Meleagris gallopavo
CTGAACCTGCCCCTCGGAGGCTGGATCTGTGCTCATTAGCTGATGTTTGCTGAAACCGGATACCTGGGGCACCCCAGCCAGCGAGCGGAGTCCCCTGGCTGCAGCTATTTAAAAGGACGAGGGCAGCCTCACCATTTCCACCTCTTTCACATCCATGTCCCTCCCAGCGCCAGCTCCCAACCCATCTCTTCTCCTGGATTCCCGCAGCATCAATGACCCTCGAGCGGAGCGACCCGCGGGGAACCTGCTCGTGTGCACACCGGGAAAGGATTACCTGCTGAATTCGGGGGACCCCATGCTTTGTGGGGACCCCTGAGCCTGGCAGGCACCCGCTGGCTTCCAGCGCAGGAGAAACCTTGAGGCTGAAGGGGAAGGAGACAGGAAAGGGCCTGGGGTGTTTTGGTTTGGTTTTGCTC
>NW_011144693.1:0-648 GCF_000146605.3 Meleagris gallopavo
ATCCCCAAACCCCAGAACCGCAGCCCTGCCACCCCAGAACCCCAAACCCCAGAACAACAGAACCCTATAACCACCTCATAACCCCATAACCCTGAAACCCCATAAGCCCATAACCACAGTCCTGCAACCCCAAAACCCCCAAACCCCAGAACCACAGCCCCATAACCCTGCAACCCCATAACCACAGCCCCATGACCCCTAAACCCCATAACCACAGCCCTGCAACCCCAGAACCCCAAACCCCATAATCCCATAACCCCATAACCACAGCCCCATGACCCCATAACCACAGCCCCAGAACCCCAGAACCCTATAACCACCTCATAACCCCATAACCCCGAAACCCCATAACCCCATAACCACAGTCCTGCAACCCCATAACGCTGTAACTCAACCCCGTAACCACAGCCCCATAACCAAAGCTCCATCACCCCATAACCACAGCCCCATAACCAGAGCTCCATCACCCCATAACCACAGCCCCATAACCTCAGTCCCGCAGCCCCACAGCCTCACAACCCCAAACCCCAAACCCCAAACCCCACATCTGCGTTTCCGTATTTCACGTCCTGCATCCCGATGTCCTCATCTCCCACATCCCCAAACCCGCACCCCACACCCCGGCCCCATATCTCGTATCCCAAACCC
>NW_011144694.1:0-671 GCF_000146605.3 Meleagris gallopavo
GAGTCGCCGTACACGCACTGGAAGCAGACGGTTTTCTACATGGAGGATTACCTGACCGTCAAAACAGGGGAGGAGATCTTTGGTACCATCACCATGAAGCCCAACGCCAAGAACAACGTGAGTGGGGGCACCCGGGGGCATTGGGGACACACAGGGGGCATTGAGGGGACACTGGGGACACCCAGGGAGCACTGGGGACACACAGGAGGCATTGAGGGGACACTGGGGACACCCAGGGAGCACTGGGGACACACAGGGGGCACCCGGGGGACACCCGGGGGGCATTGGGGGCATTGAGGGGACACTGAGGACACCGAGGGGGCATTGGGGACACACAGGAGGCATTGAGGGGACACTGGGGACACCAGGGGACATTGGGGACAGACAGGGGGCACCCAGGGGACACTGGGGGCATTGAGGGGACATTGGGGACAGACAGGGAGCACCCAGGGGGCATTGAGGACACAGAGGGGGCACCCGGGGGGCATTGGGGGGACACTGGGGACAAACAAGGGGCTCCCAGGGACATTGGGGGCATTGAGGGGACACTGGGGACACACAGGAGGCACTGGGGACACCCAGGGGCACTGGGGGCATTGAGGGGATGCTGGGGACACCCAGGGGGCATTGGGGACACAGAGGGACACACAGGGGGCACCCAGGGGGCACCC
>NW_011144695.1:0-879 GCF_000146605.3 Meleagris gallopavo
TAGGCTCAGCGTGCGCATTGCACAGCCCCTTCCCTAGCCCGGTGCCCCCTGGGCAGGGTTCAGCCCCCTCCCCCCGATCCCTGCCCGGCGATACCCGCGGGAGGCGCCCGCCCCGTCGGTTCTGCGCACAGCCGTGGCCGCGCAGCGCAGCGGGCACTGCGGAGAACTCAACGCGCAGCCCTCAGCCCGGCGCCTCGCAGCATCCTTCCGCTCCCCCAGCTTTGCAGAGTTAGCGGGGTGTCCCGGGCTCATCGTCCCATCGGTGGGAACCCACCTACATCCCAAAAAACACTTGGGAAAAAAATACATTTATTTTTATCTACCCTCTCGACCGGTTTTTTTTAAATTTTTTTTTCCACTCCCTCTTCTCCAAACCACTTTCCTGCCCCCGGACAGAGGAACGGCCGTGGTACGGCCGGTTGCAGCCCCCACCCGTGGCTGGGGAGCTCCTGGTGAACCCCCCCTGCAGCCCTCCTGGCAAAGCCCCCGGGGGTCCTGAGAGAAGCGAGCCGGTGGGAACAGTGGGGGATTTTTCCACGCGTGGACACTGAGGCAGCTCTGGGCTCAGGGTTCCAGGAAACCCTCCGGGCATCATGCAGGTTCTGGGTGAGAGGGCAGGGAGTTATTACATATTTTAAAACATTTTTAGTGTGATTGGTGTGGAAAGTGATAGTGAACGTATCAAGAAGAGACTTGTTTCAGCTGTCTACTCCACCAGTCATTCTAAAGAGCAAGTCCTGAACCATTGTTCTCACAGCTACTGTAAGTTACATGGCAATAAATATTGCTCATAACATCAAGCCAACTTTTAGCCACCCAAAACCAAGTTCTCTCCTCTCCTCTCCTCTCCTCTCCTCTCCTCTCCTCTCCTCTCCTCTC
>NW_011144696.1:0-764 GCF_000146605.3 Meleagris gallopavo
TAATCACAGCAACATCGTATCATTGTAAGGGTAGGAAGGGATCTCTAGTCCAATCCCCTGCTGAAGCAGTTTCCCTACGGGTGTAATGAAATGCAGGCCGTCTTGGGGGATCAAAGTAATTGTTTCAGTTCATTGATAAACTGAAAGTATTAATAAATGTATCTGTAGAGCTTAAATGCTTTATTTTCTGTTGAGTGTGACTTTCTTTGTGTTCAATAAAACTTCAGACTGAATTTCAATCATATCACAAGAAAATATCTAGGAAAATATCTGTATGTACTTATCCTCCAGTAGAAGTCTAATCTTTAATATCCTGAATGTATGCTGCTGCTTCTCTGCAAGAGATTCACTGTATCACAAAAAGACACTGCTACTAGCAGAAGGTACAGAGCAAACTAAACTCCTCTTTCACACAAAAAAAACATCCATTACTTTGCATTAGCTGGGCAAGAGATGTCAATCAGACACTGACAGTGCTCAGATATCTATCAGTGGTTTATAAAAACATCCCTACTATCTAGAATTTCAATTAAATTTAAATTTACATGTAATTGACATTGTCTTCCTCATTTCCTTCTCTGTTCACAGATGTATGTGTAATTGCATTTATTCTAATTAATATTTACTAAATTTTAATCTACAATCCTGAGATGTTGCTTAATGTGTTGGTTTTTTTTTCCCCTCTAAGTAGAGAAAAATAAGTTTTTATTCAAAATTTAAGAATTAACAAAACATATGTTTGCCAAATTATATTAAGACTTACT
>NW_011144697.1:0-579 GCF_000146605.3 Meleagris gallopavo
CTGCGGGTGGGCAAGAAGGCGAGGCGGAAGGTGCTGCAGTGGCTCTGGGCGTACACCTACTGCCCCGTGCTCTACACCTGGAAGGACCTGGGCGTCCGCTTCTGGCCGCGCTACATCAAGGAGGGCAACTGCTTCGCCGAGAAGTCCTGCTCGCTGCCCGAGGGCATGTTCTGCAAGCCCGTCAAGTCGGTCACCAAGACGTTCCTGCGCTGGCACTGCCAGGGCTGGTCCAGCCAGAAGTACTGCACCTGGATCCCCGTGCAGTACCCGCTCATCTCCGAGTGCAAGTGCTCCTGCTAGCACGGCCTCGCGCCGCCCCGGCCCTCGCGCTGCTCTCTTTGCTCGTCTGCATCTTCCGAGGGGGGTTCGTCCGCCCTCCCCCTCGGGGCGAGCGCGGGGCGTGATGGGGGGGTCGGGGGGAGGAAGCGGGTCTGACTTATTTTAATGTTATTTTATTTGAAAGGGGGAGAAGCGAACCCAGGAACTGCAGGGCAGGCCAAAGGCACAGTAAAGCACTACAATCAGATGTCTATTTTTATACGTATATAGCCTTCTAACGAAAGGAAAATAATAATAATA
>NW_011144698.1:0-553 GCF_000146605.3 Meleagris gallopavo
GCCTACTCCAGCCACATGGGGCGCCATGCCGGGAGAGCGCTCACCCGGAAGTAGGCGGAGAGCGGAAGGGAGAAGGGCGGAAGTGGTTGTGGTGCGCGCGGCCAATGGGAGAGGAGGCGGGGTTTAGGAAAGAGGAACCAATAGGAACGGAGAAGGGCAGATGGGGCGGACGGGAAAGGCCAATGGGGGTGGAGAGAGGGCGGGGTTTAGGAAAGAGGAACCAATAGGAACGGAGAAGTGGACCGGAAAGGCCAATAGGGGGGAGAGAGGGCGTAGCTTAGGGAAGCGCAGCCAATAGAAGGCGAGCTGGGGGCGGAAGGGAAGAGGCCGGAAGAAGAGGCGGAGCGAGGCCGGTGGGGAAAGATCCAGAGCGGGGATTGGCCTCTCGGAGCCAATGGCGTGGCGGAGAGGGCGGGGCTGAGCGGAGCGCAGCCAATGGGAGGCGGGGGGCGGGGCTTAGCGGCGCTGTGCGGCCATGGGGCTCCTGACGATCCTGAAGAAGATGCGCGAGCGCGAGAAGGAACTGCGGCTGCTGATGCTGTGAGAGCGGCTT
>NW_011144698.1:1593-3546 GCF_000146605.3 Meleagris gallopavo
TGGAAGTGGGAAGTGGGCGTGGTCACAGAGAGGGGGTGGTTATCGATGTGGGCGTGGCTTTGTGGTGGGCGTGGTCAATGATGGGTGCGGATTTATGGGGTGTTGTGGGGTGGGGGATGAGGGGTGTTATGGGGTGGGGGGTGAATGCAGTGCTATGGGGTCTGTGGCGCTATGGGGTCAGTGGTTGTGATGGGGTGAGTGCAGCACTATGGGGTCGGGATGGTGCTATGGGGTCTGTGCAGTGCTATGGGGTGAACAGGCGCTATGGGGTGAGTGGGGTCTATGGGGTGAGTGGGGTCTATGGGGTGAATGAGGTCTATGGGGTGAATAATGGGATCTATTGGGTGAATGAATGGGGTCTATGGGGTGAATGAGGTCTATGGGGTGAATAATGGGGTCTATGGGGTGTATGGTGTCTATGGGGCGGATGGGGTCTAGGGGGTGAATGAATGGGGTCCATGGGGTGAATGAGGTCTATAGGGTGAATAATGGGGTCTATGGGGTGAATGAATGACATCTATGGGGTGGATGAATGGTGTCTATGGGGTGGATGGGGTCTATGGGATGAAGTGGATGGGGTCTATGGGGTGAATAATGGGGTCTATGGGGCGAGTTAATGGGGTCTATGGGGTGAGTGGGGTTTATGGGGTGAATAATGGGGTCTATGGGGTGTATGGTGTCTATGGGGCGGATGGGGTCTAGGGGGTGAATGAATGGGGTCTATGGGGTGAATGAGGTCTATAGGGTGAATAATGGGGTCTATGGGGTGAATGAATGGCATCTATGGGGTGGATGAATGGTGTCTATGGGGTGGATGGGGTCTATGGGGTGAAGTGGATGGGGTCTATGGGGTGAATAATGGGGTCTATGGGGCTAGTTAATGGGATCTATGTGTTGAGTGGGGTTTATGGGGTGAATAATGGGGTCTATGGGGCGAATGGTGTCTATGGGGTGAATTAATGGAGTCTATAAGGTGAATGAAGTCTATGGGGTGAATGGATGGGGTCTATGGGGTGAATAATGGGGTCTATGGGGTGGATGGGGTCTATGGAGTGAATAACGGGGTCTATGGGGCGAGTTAATGGGATCTATGGGGTGGATGGGGTCTATGGGGCGGATGGGGTCCATGGGGTGGCCGACCCCATAATCTGGGGCCCGCAGGGGGTTGGACAACGCCGGGAAGACGACGCTGCTGAAGCGTTTCAATGGCGAAGACGTCAGCGGCGCCGCCCCGACCCTGGGCTTCAACATCAAAACGCTGCAGCACCGCGGGTAGGGCGCCACCGTGTGGTCGCCGCCGGTATCGCAACCCAGAGCTGGGGGGGAAACCAGAGATTTGGGGTCCCCATAAATGTGGGTCCCTACAGATTTGGGGTCCTCTAAGATTTGGGGTACCCACAAGTTGGGGGTCCCCGTAGGTTTGGGGTCCCCATAGATTTGGGTGCCCATAGGTGTGGGGTCCCCATAGGATTGAGTCCCCATAGAGTTGGGTGCTCATAGGGTTGGGGTCCCCATAGGGTTGGGGTCCCCATAGATTTGGGGTGCCCACAGATATGGGGTGCCCATAAATGTGGGGTGCCCATAGATGTGGGTCCCCATAGATTTGGATCCCCATAGGGTTGGGTCGCCATAGATTTGGGTGCCCACAGATGTGGGGTCCCCATAGGGTTGGGCGCCCATAGGGTTGGGTGCCCATAGATTTGGGGTCCCCATAGGGTTGGGTCCCCATAGGGTTGGGCCCCATAGGGTTGGGTGCCCCCAGGTGTTGGCAGTGCTGTACGACAACTCACAGCTGTGGGCCTGCTGTAAGCAATGGGGCTGATGAGCGCCGAAAGCGGCCACTGGGGGGCGCCAGTGGGAGCCACGGGGCGGCTGCAGGTGGTGGCTGCAGCCATGTTGGCAGCCATGTTGGCAACCATATTGGCAGCCATATTGGCAGCCATGTTAGCAGCC
>NW_011144698.1:5038-5773 GCF_000146605.3 Meleagris gallopavo
GTCCTGCAGCGCCTGGCTGGCGCCACCCTGTTGGTGTTGGCCAACAAACAGGACCTGCCTGGAGCGCTGCCGCCCAGCGCCATCCGCGAGGTGGGAACCGCCCCATAGCGCCCCATAGCGCCCCATAGAGACCCATAGGGACCCATAGCGACACATGGAGACCCCACAGTGACCCATAGGGATCCACAGGGACCCATAGGGACACATAGCGACCCATAGAGACCCATAGGGACCCATAGCGACCCATAGAGACGCACAGCGAGCCATAGGGAGCCATAGGAGCTATAGAGACTCATAGGGACCCATAGAGACCCATAGGGATCCATAGAGGCCCATAGCGACCCATAGAGACCCATAGCGACCCATAGAGACTCATAGGGACCCATAGAAACCCATAGAGACCCATAGAGACCCATAGAGACCCATAGTGACCCATAGGGACCCATAGTGACCCATAGAGACCCATAGAGACCCATAGTGACCCATAGAGACCCATAGAGACCCATAGGGACCCATAGAGACTCATAGAGACCATAGGGACCCACAGAGAGTCATGGAGGCCCATAGAGACCCATAGAGACCCATAGAGACCCATAGGGACTCATAGGGGCCCATAGGGACTCCAGTGCTCCCCGCTGCACCCCACAGAGACCCATAGACACCACTGTGCCCCACTGTGCCCCATAGAGACTTGTAGAGACACAGAGACCCTACTGTGCCCCATAGGGACCCACA